>NC_079211.1:61737001-62037001 GCF_029633865.1 Lampris incognitus | reverse complement strand
GCATGAACAACTGCCATTACGGTAAACAGTTCACTGTACTTTCTCTCACACACGTTACAACTATATGAGTTAGCATGAACAACTACCATCACGGTAAACAGTTCACTGTACTTACGCTCATACACGTAACACCTATATGAGTTAGCATGAACAACTGCCATTACGGTAAACCGTTCAATGTAATTAGGTTCACACACGTTACATATATATGAGTTAGCATGAACAACTGCAATTACGGTAAACAGTTCACTGTACTTACGCTTACAACGCATTACAACTATATGAGTTAGCCTGAACAACTGCCATTACGATAAACCGTTCACTGTACTTACTCTCACACACGTTACAACTATATGAGTTAGCATGAACAACTGCCATTACGGTAAAGAGTTCACTGTACTTCCTCTCACACATGTTACAACTATATGAGTTAGGAGGAACAACTGCCATTACGTTAAACAGTTCACTCTACTTACTCCCATACATGTTACAACTATATGAGTTAGCATGAACAACTGCCATTACGGTAAACAGTTCACTGTACTTACTCTCACAACACATTACAACTATATGAGTTAGCATGAACAACTGCCATTACGGTAAACAGTTCACTGTACTTACTCACACAACACGTTACAACTACATGAGTTAGCATGAACAACTGCCATTACGGTAAACAGTTCGCTGTACTTACTCTCAGACACGTTACAACTATATGAGTTAGCATGAACAACTGCCATTACGGTAAAGAGTTCACTGTACTTCCTCTCACACATGTTACAACTATATGAGTTAGCATGAACAACTGCCATTACGGTAAACAGTTCACTGTACTTACTTTCATACATGTTACAACTATATGAGTTAGCCTGAACAACTGCCATTACGGTAAACAGTTCACTGTACTTACTCTCACACACGTTACAACTACATGAGTTAGCATGAACAACTGCCATTACGGTAAACAGTTCACTGTACTTACTTTCATACATGTTACAACTATATGAGTTAGCCTGAACAACTGCCATTACGGTAAACAGTTCACTGTACTTTCTCTCACACACGTTACAACTATATGAGTTAGCAAGAACAACTACCATTACGGTAAACAGTTCACTGTACTTACGCTCATACACGTTACACCTATATGAGTTAGCATGAACAACTGCCATTACGGTAAACAGGTCACTGTACTTACTCTCATACATGTTACAACTATATGAGTTAGCATGAACAACTGCAATTATGGTAAACAGTTCACTGTACTTACGCTCACAATGCGTTACAACTATATGAGTTAGCCTGAACAACTGCCATTACGATAAACCGTTCACTGTACTTACTCTCACACACGTTACAACTATATGAGTTAGCATGAACAACTGCCATTACGGTAAAGAGTTCACTGTACTTCCTCTCACACATGTTACAACTATATGAGTTAGGAGGAACAACTGCCATTACGTTAAACAGTTCACTCTACTTAATCTCATACATTTTACAACTATATGAATTAGCATGAACAACTGCCCTTATGGTTAACAGCTCGCTGTACTTACTCTCACACACGTTACAACTATATGAGTTAGCATGAGCAACTGCCCTTACGGTAAACAGTTCGCTGTACTTACTCTCACACACGTTACAACTATATGAGTTAGCATGAACAAGTGCCATTATGGTAAACAGTTCGCTGTACTTACTCTCAGACATGTTACAACTATATGAGTTAGCATGAACAACTGCCATTACGGTAAACAGTTCGCTGTACTTACTCTCACACACGTTACAACTATATGAGTTAGCATGAACAACTGCCATTACGGTAAAGAGTTCACTGTACTTCCTCTCACACATGTTACAACTATATGAGTTAGGAGGAACAACTGCCATTACGTTAAAGAGTTCACTCTACTTACTCTCATGCATGTTACAACTATATGAGTTAGCATGAACAACTGCCATTACGGTAAACAGTTCACTGTACTTACTCTCACAACACATTACAACTATATGAGTTAGCATGAACAACTGCCATTACGGTAAACAGTTCATTGTACTTACTCACACAACACGTTACAACTACATGAGTTAGCATGAACAACTGCCATTACGGTAAACAGTTCGCTGTACTTACTCTCACAACAAGTTACCACTATATTAGTTAGCATGAACAACTGCCATTACGGTAAACAGTTCACTGTACTTACTTTCATACATGTTACAACTATATGAGTTAGCATGAACAACTGCAATTACGGTAAACAATTCACTGTACTTACGCTCACAATGCATTACAACTATATGAGTTAGCCTGAACAACTGCCATTACGATAAACCGTTCACTGTACTTACTCTCACACACGTTACAACTATATGAATTAGCATGAACAACTGCCATTACGGTAAAGAGTTCACTGTACTTCCTCTCACACATGTTACAACTATATGAGTTGGGAGGAACAACTGCCATTACGTTAAACAGTTCACTCTACTTAATCTCATACATTTTACAACTATATGAATTAGCATGAACAACTGCCCTTATGGTAAACAGCTCGCTGTACTTACTCTCACACACGTTACAACTATATGAGTTAGCATGAGCAACTGCCCTTACGGTAAACAGTTCGCTGTACTTACTCTCACACACGTTACAACTATATGAGTTAGCATGAACAAGTGCCATTATGGTAAACAGTTCGCTGTACTTACTCTCAGACATGTTACAACTATATGAGTTAGCATGAACAACTGCCATTACGGTAAACAGTTCGCTGTACTTTCTCTCACACACGTTACAACTATATGAGTTAGCATGAACAACTGCCATTACGGTAAAGAGTTCACTGTACTTCCTCTCACACATGTTACAACTATATGAGTTAGGAGGAACAACTGCCATTACGTTAAACAGTTCACTCTACTTACTCTCATGCATGTTACAACTATATGAGTTAGCATGAACAACTGCCATTACGGTAAACAGTTCACTGTACTTACTCTCACAACACATTACAACTATATGAGTTAGCATGAACAACTACCATTACGGTAAACAGTTCACTGTACTTACTCACACAACACGTTACAACTACATGAGTTAGCATGAACAACTGCCATTACGGTAAACAGTTCGCTGTACTTACTCTCACAACAAGTTACAACTATATTAGTTAGCATGAACAACTGCCATTACGGTAAACAGTTCACTGTACTTACTTTCATACATGTTACAACTATATGAGTTAGCCTGAACAACTGCCATTACGGTAAACAGTTCACTGTACTTTCTCTCACACACGTTACAACTATATGAGTTAACATGAACAACTACCACTACAGTAAACAGTTCACTGTACTTACTTTCATACATGTTACAACTATATGAGTTAGCCTGAACAACTGCCATTACGGTAAAGAGTTCACTGTACTTCCTCTCACACATGTTACAACTATATGAGTTAGGAGGAACAACTGCCATTACGTTAAACAGTTCACTCTACTTACTCTCATACATTTTACAACTATATGAATTAGCATGAACAACTGCCCTTATGGTAAACAGCTCGCTGTACTTACTCTCACACACGTTACAACTATATGAGTTAGCATGAACAACTGCCATTACGGTAAACAGTTCACTGTACTTACGCTCACAACGCGTTACAACTATATGAGTTAGCCTGAACAACTGCCATTACGATAAACCGTTCACTGTACTTACTCTCACACACGTTACAACTCTATGAGTTAGCATGAACAACTGCCATTACGGTAAAGAGTTCACTGTACTTCCTCTCACACATGTTACAACTATATGAGTTAGGAGGAACAACTGCCATTACGTTAAACAGTTCACTCTACTTACTCTCATACATGTTACAACTATATGAGTTAGCATGAACAACTGCCATTACGGTAAACAGTTCACTGTACTTAATCTCACAACACATTACAACTATATGAGTTAGCATGAAAAACTGCCATTACGGTAAACAGTTCACTGTACTTACTCTCAAAACACGTTACAACTATATTAGTTAGCATGAACTACTGCCATTACGGTAAACAGTTCACTGTACTTACTTTCATACATGTTACAACTATATGAGTTAGCATGAACAACTGCAATTACGGTAAACAGTTCACTGTACCTACGCTCACAACGCGTTACAACTATATGAGTTAGCCTGAACAACTGCCATTACGATAAACCGTTCACTGTACTTACTCTCATACATGTTACAACTATATGAGTTAGCATGAACAACTGCCATTACGGTAAACAGTTCACTATACTTACTCTCAAACACATTACAACTGTATTATTTAGCATGAACAACTGCCATTACGGTAAACAGTTCACTGTACTTTCTCTCACACACGTTACAACTATATGAGTTAGCATGAACAACTACCATCACGGTAAACAGTTCACTGTACTTACGCTCATACACGTAACACCTATATGAGTTAGCATGAACAACTGCCATTACGGTAAACCGTTCAATGTAATTAGGTTCACACACGTTACATATATATGAGTTAGCATGAACAACTGCAATTACGGTAAACAGTTCACTGTACTTACGCTTACAACGCATTACAACTATATGAGTTAGCCTGAACAACTGCCATTACGATAAACCGTTCACTGTACTTACTCTCACACACGTTACAACTATATGAGTTAGCATGAACAACTGCCATTACGGTAAAGAGTTCACTGTACTTCCTCTCACACATGTTACAACTATATGAGTTAGGAGGAACAACTGCCATTACGTTAAACAGTTCACTCTACTTACTCCCATACATGTTACAACTATATGAGTTAGCATGAACAACTGCCATTACGGTAAACAGTTCACTGTACTTACTCTCACAACACATTACAACTATATGAGTTAGCATGAACAACTGCCATTACGGTAAACAGTTCACTGTACTTACTCACACAACACGTTACAACTACATGAGTTAGCATGAACAACTGCCATTACGGTAAACAGTTCGCTGTACTTACTCTCAGACACGTTACAACTATATGAGTTAGCATGAACAACTGCCATTACGGTAAAGAGTTCACTGTACTTCCTCTCACACATGTTACAACTATATGAGTTAGCATGAACAACTGCCATTACGGTAAACAGTTCACTGTACTTACTTTCATACATGTTACAACTATATGAGTTAGCCTGAACAACTGCCATTACGGTAAACAGTTCACTGTACTTACTCTCACACACGTTACAACTACATGAGTTAGCATGAACAACTGCCATTACGGTAAACAGTTCACTGTACTTACTTTCATACATGTTACAACTATATGAGTTAGCCTGAACAACTGCCATTACGGTAAACAGTTCACTGTACTTTCTCTCACACACGTTACAACTATATGAGTTAGCAAGAACAACTACCATTACGGTAAACAGTTCACTGTACTTACGCTCATACACGTTACACCTATATGAGTTAGCATGAACAACTGCCATTACGGTAAACAGGTCACTGTACTTACTCTCATACATGTTACAACTATATGAGTTAGCATGAACAACTGCAATTATGGTAAACAGTTCACTGTACTTACGCTCACAATGCGTTACAACTATATGAGTTAGCCTGAACAACTGCCATTACGATAAACCGTTCACTGTACTTACTCTCACACACGTTACAACTATATGAGTTAGCATGAACAACTGCCATTACGGTAAAGAGTTCACTGTACTTCCTCTCACACATGTTACAACTATATGAGTTAGGAGGAACAACTGCCATTACGTTAAACAGTTCACTCTACTTAATCTCATACATTTTACAACTATATGAATTAGCATGAACAACTGCCCTTATGGTTAACAGCTCGCTGTACTTACTCTCACACACGTTACAACTATATGAGTTAGCATGAGCAACTGCCCTTACGGTAAACAGTTCGCTGTACTTACTCTCACACACGTTACAACTATATGAGTTAGCATGAACAAGTGCCATTATGGTAAACAGTTCGCTGTACTTACTCTCAGACATGTTACAACTATATGAGTTAGCATGAACAACTGCCATTACGGTAAACAGTTCGCTGTACTTACTCTCACACACGTTACAACTATATGAGTTAGCATGAACAACTGCCATTACGGTAAAGAGTTCACTGTACTTCCTCTCACACATGTTACAACTATATGAGTTAGGAGGAACAACTGCCATTACGTTAAAGAGTTCACTCTACTTACTCTCATGCATGTTACAACTATATGAGTTAGCATGAACAACTGCCATTACGGTAAACAGTTCACTGTACTTACTCTCACAACACATTACAACTATATGAGTTAGCATGAACAACTGCCATTACGGTAAACAGTTCATTGTACTTACTCACACAACACGTTACAACTACATGAGTTAGCATGAACAACTGCCATTACGGTAAACAGTTCGCTGTACTTACTCTCACAACAAGTTACCACTATATTAGTTAGCATGAACAACTGCCATTACGGTAAACAGTTCACTGTACTTACTTTCATACATGTTACAACTATATGAGTTAGCATGAACAACTGCAATTACGGTAAACAATTCACTGTACTTACGCTCACAATGCATTACAACTATATGAGTTAGCCTGAACAACTGCCATTACGATAAACCGTTCACTGTACTTACTCTCACACACGTTACAACTATATGAATTAGCATGAACAACTGCCATTACGGTAAAGAGTTCACTGTACTTGCTCTCACACATGTTACAACTATATGAGTTAGGAGGAACAACTGCCATTACGTTAAACAGTTCACTCTACTTACTCTCATACATTTTACAACTATATGAATTAGCATGAACAACTGCCTTTATGGTAAACAGCTCGCTGTACTTACTCTCACACACGTTACAACTATATGAGTTAGCATGAACAACTGCCATTACGGTAAACAGTTCACTGTACTTACGCTCACAACGCGTTACAACTATATGAGTTAGCCTGAACAACTGCCATTACGATAAACCGTTCACTGTACTTACTCTCACACACGTTACAACTATATGAGTTAGCATGAACAACTGCCATTACGGTAAAGAGTTCACTGTACTTCCTCTCACACATGTTACAACTATATGAGTTAGGAGGAACAACTGCCATTACGTTAAACAGTTCACTCTACTTACTCTCATACATGTTACAACTATATGAGTTAGCATGAACAACTGCCATTACGGTAAACAGTTCACTGTACTTACTCTCACAACACATTAAAACTATATGAGTTAGCATGAACAACTGCCATTACGGTAAACAGTTCACTCTACTTACTCTCACACACATTACAACTATATTATTTAGCATGAAAAACTGCCATTACGGTAAACAGTTCACTGTACTTACTCTCAAAACACGTTACAACTATATTAGTTAGCATGAACAACTGCCATTACGGTAAACAGTTCACTGTACTTACTTTCATACATGTTACAACTATATGAGTTAGCATGAACAACTGCAATTACGGTAAACAGTTCACTGTACCTACGCTCACAACGCGTTACAACTATATGAGTTAGCCTGAACAACTGCCATTACGATAAACCGTTCACTGTACTTACTCTCATACATGTTACAACTATATGAGTTAGCATGAACAACTGCCATTACGGTAAAGAGTTCACTCTACTTACTCTCACACACATTACAACTATATTATTTAGCATGAACAACTGCCATTACGGTAAACAGTTCACTGTACTTTCTCTCACACACGTTACAACTATATGAGTTAGCATGAACAACTACCATCACGGTAAACAGTTCACTGTACTTACGCTCATACCCGTAACACCTATATGAGTTAGCATGAACAACTGCCATTACGGTAAACCGTTCAATGTAATTAGGTTCACACACGTTACATATATATGAGTTAGCATGAACAACTGCAATTACGGTAAACAGTTCACTGTACTTACGCTTACAACGCGTTACAACTATATGAGTTAGCCTGAACAACTGCCATTACGATAAACCGTTCACTGTACTTCCTCTCATACATGTTACAACTATATGAGTTAGCATGAACAACTGCCATTACGGTAAACAGTTCACTGTACTTACTCTCACAACACATTACAACTATATGAGTTAGCATGAACAACTGCCATTACGGTAAACAGTTCACTGTACTTACTTTCATACATGTTACAACTATATGAGTTAGCCTGAACAACTGCCATTACGGTAAACAGTTCACTGTACTTTCTCTCACACACGTTACAACTATATGAGTTAGCATGAAGAACTGCCATTACGGTAAACAGTTCACTGTACTTAATCTCACAACACATTACAACTATATGAGTTAGCAAGATCAACTGCCATTACGGTAAACAGTTCACTGTACTTACTTTCATACATGTTACAACTCTATGAGTTAGCCTGAACAACTGTCATTACGGTAAACAGTTCACTGTACTTTCTCTCACACACGTTACAACTATATGAGTTAGCATGAACAACTACCACTACAGTAAACAGTTCACTGTACTTTCTCTCACACACGTTACAACTATATGAGTTAGCATGAACAACTACCATTACGGTAAACAGTTCACTGTACTTACGCTCATACACGTTACACCTATATGAGTTAGCATGAACAACTGCCATTACGGTAAACCGTTCACTGTAATTAGGTTCACACACGTTACATATATATGAGTTAGCATGAACAACTGCCATTACGGTAAACAGTTCACTGTACTTACTTTCATACATGTTACAACTCTATGAGTTAGCCTGAACAACTGTCATTACGGTAAACAGTTCACTGTACTTTCTCTCACACACGTTACAACTATATGAGTTAGCATGAACAACTACCACTACAGTAAACAGTTCACTGTACTTACGCTCATACACGTTACACCTATATGAGTTAGCATGAATAACTGCCCTTATGGTAAACAGCTCGCTGTACTTACTCTCACACACGTTACAACTATATGAGTTAGCATGAACAACTGCCATTACGGTAAACAGTTCACTGTACTTACGCTCACAACGCGTTACAACTATATGAGTTAGCCTGAACAACTGCCATTACGATAAACCGTTCACTGTACTTACTCTCACACACGTTACAACTATATGAGTTAGCATGAACAACTGCCATTACGGTAAAGAGTTCACTGTACTTCCTCTCACACATGTTACAACTATATGAGTTAGGAGGAACAACTGCCATTACGTTAAACAGTTCACTCTACTTACTCTCATACATGTTACAACTATATGAGTTAGCCTGAACAACTGCCATTACGGTAAACAGTTCACTGTACTTAATCTCACAACACATTACAACTATATGAGTTAGCAAGATCAACTGCCATTACGGTAAACAGTTCACTGTACTTACTTTCATACATGTTACAACTCTATGAGTTAGCCTGAACAACTGTCATTACGGTAAACAGTTCACTGTACTTTCTCTCACACACGTTACAACTATATGAGTTAGCATGAACAACTACCACTACAGTAAACAGTTCACTGTACTTACGCTCATACACGTTACACCTATATGAGTTAGCATGAATAACTGCCCTTATGGTAAACAGCTCGCTGTACTTACTCTCACACACGTTACAACTATATGAGTTAGCATGAACAACTGCCATTACGGTAAACAGTTCACTGTACTTACGCTCACAACGCGTTACAACTATATGAGTTAGCCTGAACAACTGCCATTACGATAAACCGTTCACTGTACTTACTCTCACACACGTTACAACTATATGAGTTAGCATGAACAACTGCCATTACGGTAAAGAGTTCACTGTACTTCCTCTCACACATGTTACAACTATATGAGTTAGGAGGAACAACTGCCATTACGTTAAACAGTTCACTCTACTTACTCTCATACATGTTACAACTATATGAGTTAGCCTGAACAACTGCCATTACGGTAAACAGTTCACTGTACTTAATCTCACAACACATTACAACTATATGAGTTAGCATGAACAACTGCCATTACGGTAAACAGTTCACTGTACTTTCTCTCAAACACGTTACAACTATATGAGTTAGCAAGAACAACTACCATTACGGTAAACAGTTCACTGTACTTACGCTCATACATTTTACAACTATATGAGTTAGCATGAACAACTGCAATTATGGTAAACAGTTCACTGTACTTACTCTCAGACATGTTACAACTATATGAGTTAGCATGAACAACTGCCATTACGGTAAACAGTCGCTGTACTTACTCTCACACACGTTACACCTATATGAGTTAGCTTGAACAACTGCCATTACGGTAAACAGTTCACTGTACTTACTCTCATACATGTTACAACTATATGAGTTAGCATGAACAACTGCAATTACGGTAAACAATTCACTGTACTTACGCTCACAATGCATTACAACTATATGAGTTAGCATGAACAACTGCCATTACGGTAAACAGTTCGCTGTACTTACTCTCACAACAAGTTACAACTATATTAGTTAGCATGAACAACTGCCATTACGATAAACCGTTCACTGTACTTACTCTCACACACGTTACAACTATATGAGTTAGCATGAACAACTGCCATTACGGTAAACAGTTCACTGTACTTTCTCTCACACACGTTACAACTATATGAGTTAGCATGAACAACTACCATTACGGTAAACAGTTCACTGTACTTACGCTCATACACGTTACACCTATATGAGTTAGCATGAACAACTGCCATTACGGTAAACCGTTCACTGTAATTAGGTTCACACACGTTACATATATATGAGTTAGCATGAACAACTGCCATTACGGTAAACAGTTCACTGTACTTACTTTCATACATGTTACAACTCTATGAGTTAGCCTGAACAACTGTCATTACGGTAAACAGTTCACTGTACTTTCTCTCACACACGTTACAACTATATGAGTTAGCATGAACAACTACCACTACAGTAAACAGTTCACTGTACTTACGCTCATACACGTTACACCTATATGAGTTAGCATGAATAACTGCCCTTATGGTAAACAGCTCGCTGTACTTACTCTCACACACGTTACAACTATATGAGTTAGCATGAACAACTGCCATTACGGTAAACAGTTCACTGTACTTACGCTCACAACGCGTTACAACTATATGAGTTAGCCTGAACAACTGCCATTACGATAAACCGTTCACTGTACTTACTCTCACACACGTTACAACTATATGAGTTAGCATGAACAACTGCCATTACGGTAAAGAGTTCACTGTACTTCCTCTCACACATGTTACAACTATATGAGTTAGGAGGAACAACTGCCATTACGTTAAACAGTTCACTCTACTTACTCTCATACATGTTACAACTATATGAGTTAGCCTGAACAACTGCCATTACGGTAAACAGTTCACTGTACTTAATCTCACAACACATTACAACTATATGAGTTAGCAAGATCAACTGCCATTACGGTAAACAGTTCACTGTACTTACTTTCATACATGTTACAACTCTATGAGTTAGCCTGAACAACTGTCATTACGGTAAACAGTTCACTGTACTTTCTCTCACACACGTTACAACTATATGAGTTAGCATGAACAACTACCACTACAGTAAACAGTTCACTGTACTTACGCTCATACACGTTACACCTATATGAGTTAGCATGAATAACTGCCCTTATGGTAAACAGCTCGCTGTACTTACTCTCACACACGTTACAACTATATGAGTTAGCATGAACAACTGCCATTACGGTAAACAGTTCACTGTACTTACGCTCACAACGCGTTACAACTATATGAGTTAGCCTGAACAACTGCCATTACGATAAACCGTTCACTGTACTTACTCTCACACACGTTACAACTATATGAGTTAGCATGAACAACTGCCATTACGGTAAAGAGTTCACTGTACTTCCTCTCACACATGTTACAACTATATGAGTTAGGAGGAACAACTGCCATTACGTTAAACAGTTCACTCTACTTACTCTCATACATGTTACAACTATATGAGTTAGCCTGAACAACTGCCATTACGGTAAACAGTTCACTGTACTTAATCTCACAACACATTACAACTATATGAGTTAGCATGAACAACTGCCATTACGGTAAACAGTTCACTGTACTTTCTCTCAAACACGTTACAACTATATGAGTTAGCAAGAACAACTACCATTACGGTAAACAGTTCACTGTACTTACGCTCATACACGTTACACCTATATGAGTTAGCATGAACAACTGCCATTACGGTAAACAGTTCACTGTACTTACTCTCATACATGTTACAACTATATGAGTTAGCATGAACAACTGCAATTATGGTAAACAGTTCACTGTACTTACGCTCACAATGCGTTACAAATATATGAGTTAGCCTGAACAACTGCCATTACGATAAACCGTTCACTGTACTTACTCTCACACACGTTACAACTATATGAGTTAGCATGAACAACTGCCATTACGGTAAAGAGTTCACTGTACTTCCTCTCACACATGTTACAACTATATGAGTTAGGAGGAACAACTGCCATTACGTTAAACAGTTCACTCTACTTAATCTCATACATTTTACAACTATATGAATTAGCATGAACAACTGCCCTTATGGTAAACAGCTCGCTGTACTTACTCTCACACACGTTACAACTATATGAGTTAGCATGAGCAACTGCCCTTACGGTAAACAGTTCGCTGTACTTACTCTCACACACGTTACAACTATATGAGTTAGCATGAACAAGTGCCATTATGGTAAACAGTTCGCTGTACTTACTCTCAGACATGTTACAACTATATGAGTTAGCATGAACAACTGCCATTACGGTAAACAGTCGCTGTACTTACTCTCACACACGTTACACCTATATGAGTTAGCTTGAACAACTGCCATTACGGTAAACAGTTCACTGTACTTACTCTCATACATGTTACAACTATATGAGTTAGCATGAACAACTGCAATTACGGTAAACAATTCACTGTACTTACGCTCACAATGCATTACAACTATATGAGTTAGCATGAACAACTGCCATTACGGTAAACAGTTCGCTGTACTTACTCTCACAACAAGTTACAACTATATTAGTTAGCATGAACAACTGCCATTACGATAAACCGTTCACTGTACTTACTCTCACACACGTTACAACTATATGAGTTAGCATGAACAACTGCCATTACGGTAAAGAGTTCACTGTACTTCCTCTCACACATGTTACAACTATATGAGTTAGGAGGAACAACTGCCATTACGTTAAACAGTTCACTCTACTTACTCTCATACATGTTACAACTATATGAGTTAGCATGAACAACTGCCATTACGGTAAACAGTTCACTGTACTTACTCTCACAACACATTACAACTATATGAGTTAGCATGAACAACTGCCATTACGGTAAACAGTTCACTGTACTTACTCACACAACACCTTACAACTACATGAGTTAGCATGAACAACTGCCATTACGGTAAACAGTTCGCTGTACTTACTCTCACACACGTTACAACTATATGAGTTAGCATGAACAACTGCCATTACGGTAAAGAGTTCACTGTACTTCCTCTCACACATGTTACAACTATATGAGTTAGGAGGAACAACTGCCATTACGTTAAACAGTTCACTCTACTTACTCTCATACATGTTACAACTATATGAGTTAGCATGAACAACTGCCATTACGGTAAACAGTTCACTGTACTTACTCTCACAACACATTACAACTATATGAGTTAGCATGAACAACTGCCATTACGGTAAACAGTTCACTGTACTTAGTCACACAACACGTTACAACTACATGAGTTAGCATGAACAACTGCCATTACGGTAAACAGTTCGCTGTACTTACTCTCACAACACGTTACACCTATATTAGTTAGCATGAAGAACTGCCATTACGGTAAACAGTTCACTGTACTTACTTTCATACATGTTACAACTATATGAGTTAGCCTGAACAACTGCCATTACGGTAAACAGTTCACTGTACTTTCTCTCACACACGTTACAACTATATGAGTTAGCATGAACAACAACCATTACGGTAAACAGTTCGCTGTACTTACTCTCACACACGTTACAACTATATGAGTTAGCATGAACAAGTGCCATTATGGTAAACAGTTCGCTGTACTTGATCTCAGACATGTTACAACTATATGAGTTAGCATGAACAACTGCCATTACGGTAAACAGTTCGCTGTACTTACTCTCACACACGTTACAACTATATGAGTTAGCATGAACAACTGCCATTACGGTAAAGAGTTCACTGTACTTCCTCTCACACATGTTACAAATATATGAGTTAGGAGGAACAACTGCCATTACGTTAAACAGTTCACTCTACTTACTCTCATACATGTTACAACTATATGAGTTAGCATGAACAACTGCCATTACGATAAACCGTTCACTGTACTTACTCTCATACATGTTACAACTATATGAGTTAGCATGAACAACTGCCATTACGGTAAACAGTTCACTCTACTTACTCTCACACACATTACAACTATATTATTTAGCATGAACAACTGCCATTACGGTAAACAGTTCACTGTACTTTCTCTCACACACGTTACAACTATATGAGTTAGCATGAAGAACTACCATTACGGTAAACAGTTCACTGTACTTACGCTCATACACGTTACACCTATATGAGTTAGCATGAACAACTGCCATTACGGTAAACCGTTCACTGTAATTAGGTTCACACACGTTACATATATATGAGTTAGCATGAACAACTGCAATTACGGTAAACAGTTCACTGTACTTACGCTCACAACGCGTTACAACTATATGAGTTAGCCTGAACAACTGCCATTACGATAAACCGTTCACTGTACTTACTCTCACACACGTTACAACTATATGAGTTAGCATGAACAACTGCCATTACGGTAAACAGTTCACTGTACTTACTCTCACACACGTTACAACTATATGAGTTAGCATGAACAACTGCCATTACGGTAAAGAGTTCACTGTACTTCCTCTCACACATGTTACAACTATTTGAGTTAGGAGGAACAACTGCCATTACGTTAAACAGTTCACTCTACTTCCTCTCATACATGTTACAACTATATGAGTTAGCATGAACAACTGCCATTACGGTAAACAGTTCACTGTACTTACTCTCACAACACATTACAACTATATGAGTTAGCATGAACAACTGCCATTACGGTAAACAGTTCACTGTACTTACTTTCATACATGTTACAACTATATGAGTTAGCCTGAACAACTGCCATTACGGTAAACAGTTCACTGTACTTTCTCTCACACACGTTACAACTATATGAGTTAGCATGAAGAACTGCCATTACGGTAAACAGTTCACTGTACTTACTTTCATACATGTTACAACTATATGAGTTAGCCTGAACAACTGCCATTACGGTAAACAGTTCACTGTACTTTCTCTCACACACGTTACAACTATATGAGTTAGCAAGAACAACTACCATTACGGTAAACAGTTCACTGTTCTTACGCTCATACACGTTACACCTATATGAGTTAGCATGAACAACTGCCATTACGGTAAACAGTTCACTGTACTTACTCTCATACATGTTACAACTATATGAGTTAGCATGAACAACTGCAATTATGGTAAACAGTTCACTGTACTTACGCTCACAATGCGTTACAACTATATGAGTTAGCCTGAACAACTGCCATTACGATAAACCGTTCACTGTACTTACTCTCACACACGTTACAACTATATGAGTTAGCATGAACAACTGCCATTACGGTAAATAGTTCACTGTACTTCCTCTCACACATGTTACAACTATATGAGTTAGGAGGAACAACTGCCATTACGTTAAACAGTTCACTCTACTTAATCTCATACATTTTACAACTATATGAATTAGCATGAACAACTGCCCTTATGGTAAACAGCTCGCTGTACTTACTCTCACACACGTTACAACTATATGAGTTAGCATGAGCAACTGCCCTTACGGTAAACAGTTCGCTGTACTTACTCTCACACACGTTACAACTATATGAGTTAGCATGAACAAGTGCCATTATGGTAAACAGTTCGCTGTACTTACTCTCAGACATGTTACAACTATATGAGTTAGCATGAACAACTGCCATTACGGTAAACAGTTCGCTGTACTTACTCTCACACACGTTACAACTATATGAGTTAGCATGAACAACTGCCATTACGGTAAAGAGTTCACTGTACTTCCTCTCACACATGTTACAACTATATGAGTTAGGAGGAACAACTGCCATTACGTTAAACAGTTCACTCTACTTACTATCATGCATGTTACAACTATATGAGTTAGCATGAACAACTGCCATTACGGTAAACAGTTCACTGTACTTACTCTCACAACACATTACAACTATATGAGTTAGCATGAACAACTGCCATTACGGTAAACAGTTCACTGTACTTACTCACACAACACGTTACAACTACATGAGTTAGCATGAACAACTGCCATTACGGTAAACAGTTCGCTGTACTTACTCTCACAACAAGTTACAACTATATTAGTTAGCATGAACAACTGCCATTACGGTAAACAGTTCACTGTACTTACTTTCATACATGTTACAACTATATGAGTTAGCCTGAACAACTGCCATTACGGTAAACAGTTCACTGTACTTTCTCTCACAAACGTTACAACTATATGAGTTAGCATGAACAACTACCACTACAGTAAACAGTTCACTGTACTTACGCTCATACACGTTACACCTATATGAGTTAGCATGAACAACTGCCATTACGGTAAACAGTTCACTGTACTTATTCTCATACATGTTACAACTATATGAGTTAGCATGAACAACTGCAATTACGGTAAACAATTCACTGTACTTACGCTCACAATGCGTTACAACTATATGAGTTAGCCTGAACAACTGCCATTACGATAAACCGTTCACTGTACTTACTCTCACACACGTTACAACTATATGAATTAGCATGAACAACTGCCATTACGGTAAAGAGTTCACTGTACTTCCTCTCACACATGTTACAACTATATGAGTTAGGAGGAACAACTGCCATTACGTTAAACAGTTCACTCTACTTACTCTCATACATTTTACAACTATATGAATTAGCATGAACAACTGCCCTTATGGTAAACAGCTCGCTGTACTTACTCTCACACACGTTACAACTATATGAGTTAGCATGAACAACTGCCATTACGGTAAACAGATCACTGTACTTACGCTCACAACGCGTTACAACTATATGAGTTAGCCTGAACAACTGCCATTACGATAAACCGTTCACTGTACTTACTCTCACACACGTTACAACTATATGAGTTAGCATGAACAACTGCCATTACGGTAAAGAGTTCACTGTACTTCCTCTCACACATGTTACAACTATATGAGTTAGGAGGAACAACTGCCATTACGTTAAACAGTTCACTCTACTTACTCTCATACATGTTACAACTATATGAGTTAGCCTGAACAACTGCCATTACGGTAAACAGTTCACTGTACTTACTCTCACAACACATTACAACTATATGAGTTAGCATGAACAACTGCCATTACGGTAAACAGTTCACTCTACTTACTCTCACACACATTACAACTATATTATTTAGCATGAAAAACTGCCATTACGGTAAACAGTTCACTGTATTTACTCTCACAACACGTTACAACTATATTAGTTAGAATGAACAACTGCCATTACGGTAAACAGTTCACTGTACTTACTTTCATACATGTTACAACTATATGAGTTAGCATGAACAACTGCAATTACGGTAAACAGTTCACTGTACTTACGCTCACAACGCGTTACAACTATATGAGTTAGCCTGAACAACTGCCATTACGATAAACCGTTCACTGTACTTACTCTCATACATGTTACAACTATATGAGTTAGCATGAACAACTGCCATTACGGTAAACAGTTCACTCTACTTACTCTCACACACATTACAACTATATTATTTAGCATGAACAACTGCCATTACGGTAAAGAGTTCACTGTACTTCCTCTCACACATATTACAACTATATGAGTTAGGAGGAACAACTGCCATTACGTTAAACAGTTCACTCTACTTACTCTCATACATTTTACAACTATATGAATTAGCATGAACAACTGCCCTTATGGTAAACAGCTCGCTGTACTTACTCTCACACACGTTACAACTATATGAGTTAGCATGAACAACTGCCATTACGGTAAACAGATCACTGTACTTACGCTCACAACGCGTTACAACTATATGAGTTAGCCTGAACAACTGCCATTACGATAAACCGTTCACTGTACTTACTCTCACACACGTTACAACTATATGAGTTAGCATGAACAACTGCCATTACGGTAAAGAGTTCACTGTACTTCCTCTCACACATGTTACAACTATATGAGTTAGGAGGAACAACTGCCATTACGTTAAACAGTTCACTCTACTTACTCTCATACATGTTACAACTATATGAGTTAGCCTGAACAACTGCCATTACGGTAAACAGTTCACTGTACTTACTCTCACAACACATTACAACTATATGAGTTAGCATGAACAACTGCCATTACGGTAAACAGTTCACTCTACTTACTCTCACACACATTACAACTATATTATTTAGCATGAAAAACTGCCATTACGGTAAACAGTTCACTGTATTTACTCTCACAACACGTTACAACTATATTAGTTAGAATGAACAACTGCCATTACGGTAAACAGTTCACTGTACTTACTTTCATACATGTTACAACTATATGAGTTAGCATGAACAACTGCAATTACGGTAAACAGTTCACTGTACTTACGCTCACAACGCGTTACAACTATATGAGTTAGCCTGAACAACTGCCATTACGATAAACCGTTCACTGTACTTACTCTCATACATGTTACAACTATATGAGTTAGCATGAACAACTGCCATTACGGTAAACAGTTCACTCTACTTACTCTCACACACATTACAACTATATTATTTAGCATGAACAACTGCCATTACGGTAAACAGTTCACTGTACTTTCTCTCACACACGTTACAACTATATGAGTTAGCATGAACAACTACCATTACGGTAAACAGTTCACTGTACTTACGCTCATACACATTACACCTATATGAGTTAGCATGAACAACTGCCATAACGGTAAACCGTTCACTGTAATTAGGTTCACACACGTTACATATATATGAGTTAGCATGAACAACTGCAATTACGGGAAACAGTTCACTGTACTTACGCACACAACGCGTTACAACTATATGAGTTAGCCTGAACAACTGCCATTACGAAAACCGTTCACTGTACTTACTCTCACACACGTTACAACTATATGAGTTAGCATGAACAACTGCCATTACGGTAAAGAGTTCACTGTACTTCCTGTCACACATGTTACAACTATATGAGTTAGGAGGAACAACTGCCATTACGTTAAACAGTTCACTCTACTTCCTCTCATACATGTTACAACTATATGAGTTAGCATGAACAACTGCCATTACGGTAAACAGTTCACTGTACTTACTCTCACAACACATTACAACTATATGAGTTAGCATGAACAACTGCCATTACGGTAAACAGTTCACTGTACTTACTTTCATACATGTTACAACTATATGAGTTAGCCTGAACAACTGCCATTACGGTAAACAGTTCACTGTACTTTCTCTCACACACGTTACAACTATATGAGTTAGCATGAAGAACTGCCATTACGGTAAACAGTTCACTGTACTTACTTTCATACATGTTACAACTATATGAGTTAGCCTGAACAACTGCCATTACGGTAAACAGTTCACTGTCCTTTCTCTAACACACGTTACAACTATATGAGTTAGCAAGAACAACTACCATTACGGTAAACAGTTCACTGTACTTACGCTCATACACGTTACACCTATATGAGTTAGCATGAACAACTGCCATTACGGTAAACAGTTCACTGTACTTACTCTCATACATGTTACAACTATATGAGTTAGCATGAACAACTGCAATTATGGTAAACAGTTCACTGTACTTACGCTCACAATGCGTTACAACTATATGAGTTAGCCTGAACAACTGCCATTACGATAAACCGTTCACTGTACTTACTCTCACACACGTTACAACTATATGAGTTAGCATGAACAACTGCCATTACGGTAAAGAGTTCACTGTACTTCCTCTCACACATGTTACAACTATATGAGTTGGGAGGAACAACTGCCATTACGTTAAACAGTTCACTCTACTTAATCTCATACATTTTACAACTATATGAATTAGCATGAACAACTGCCCTTATGGTAAACAGCTCGCTGTACTTACTCTCACACACGTTACAACTATATGAGTTAGCATGAGCAACTGCCCTTACGGTAAACAGTTCGCTGTACTTACTCTCACACACGTTACAACTATATGAGTTAGCATGAACAAGTGCCATTATGGTAAACAGTTCGCTGTACTTACTCTCAGACATGTTACAACTATATGAGTTAGCATGAACAACTGCCATTACGGTAAACAGTTCGCTGTACTTTCTCTCACACACGTTACAACTATATGAGTTAGCATGAACAACTGCCATTACGGTAAAGAGTTCACTGTACTTCCTCTCACACATGTTACAACTATATGAGTTAGGAGGAACAACTGCCATTACGTTAAACAGTTCACTCTACTTACTCTCATGCATGTTACAACTATATGAGTTAGCATGAACAACTGCCATTACGGTAAACAGTTCACTGTACTTACTCTCACAACACATTACAACTATATGAGTTAGCATGAACAACTGCCATTACGGTAAACAGTTCACTGTACTTACTCACACAACACGTTACAACTACATGAGTTAGCATGAACAACTGCCATTACGGTAAACAGTTCGCTGTACTTACTCTCACAACAAGTTACAACTATATTAGTTAGCATGAACAACTGCCATTACGGTAAACAGTTCACTGTACTTACTTTCATACATGTTACAACTATATGAGTTAGCCTGAACAACTGCCATTACGGTAAACAGTTCACTGTACTTTCTCTCACACACGTTACAACTATATGAGTTAACATGAACAACTACCACTACAGTAAACAGTTCACTGTACTTACTTTCATACATGTTACAACTATATGAGTTAGCCTGAACAACTGCCATTACGGTAAAGAGTTCACTGTACTTCCTCTCACACATGTTACAACTATATGAGTTAGGAGGAACAACTGCCATTACGTTAAACAGTTCACTCTACTTACTCTCATACATTTTACAACTATATGAATTAGCATGAACAACTGCCCTTATGGTAAACAGCTCGCTGTACTTACTCTCACACACGTTACAACTATATGAGTTAGCATGAACAACTGCCATTACGGTAAACAGTTCACTGTACTTACGCTCACAACGCGTTACAACTATATGAGTTAGCCTGAACAACTGCCATTACGATAAACCGTTCACTGTACTTACTCTCACACACGTTACAACTATATGAGTTAGCATGAACAACTGCCATTACGGTAAAGAGTTCACTGTACTTCCTCTCACACATGTTACAACTATATGAGTTAGGAGGAACAACTGCCATTACGTTAAACAGTTCACTCTACTTACTCTCACACACATTACAACTATATTATTTAGCATGAAAAACTGCCATTACGGTAAACAGTTCACTGTATTTACTCTCACAACACGTTACAACTATATTAGTTAGAATGAACAACTGCCATTACGGTAAACAGTTCACTGTACTTACTTTCATACATGTTACAACTATATGAGTTAGCATGAACAACTGCAATTACGGTAAACAGTTCACTGTACTTACGCTCACAACGCGTTACAACTATATGAGTTAGCCTGAACAACTGCCATTACGATAAACCGTTCACTGTACTTACTCTCATACATGTTACAACTATATGAGTTAGCATGAACAACTGCCATTACGGTAAACAGTTCACTCTACTTACTCTCACACACATTACAACTATATTATTTAGCATGAACAACTGCCATTACGGTAAACAGTTCACTGTACTTTCTCTCACACACGTTACAACTATATGAGTTAGCATGAACAACTACCATTACGGTAAACAGTTCACTGTACTTACGCTCATACACATTACACCTATATGAGTTAGCATGAACAACTGCCATAACGGTAAACCGTTCACTGTAATTAGGTTCACACACGTTACATATATATGAGTTAGCATGAACAACTGCAATTACGGGAAACAGTTCACTGTACTTACGCACACAACGCGTTACAACTATATGAGTTAGCCTGAACAACTGCCATTACGATAAACCGTTCACTGTACTTACTCTCACACACGTTACAACTATATGAGTTAGCATGAACAACTGCCATTACGGTAAAGAGTTCACTGTACTTCCTGTCACACATGTTACAACTATATGAGTTAGGAGGAACAACTGCCATTACGTTAAACAGTTCACTCTACTTCCTCTCATACATGTTACAACTATATGAGTTAGCATGAACAACTGCCATTACGGTAAACAGTTCACTGTACTTACTCTCACAACACATTACAACTATATGAGTTAGCATGAACAACTGCCATTACGGTAAACAGTTCACTGTACTTACTTTCATACATGTTACAACTATATGAGTTAGCCTGAACAACTGCCATTACGGTAAACAGTTCACTGTACTTTCTCTCACACACGTTACAACTATATGAGTTAGCATGAAGAACTGCCATTACGGTAAACAGTTCACTGTACTTACTTTCATACATGTTACAACTATATGAGTTAGCCTGAACAACTGCCATTACGGTAAACAGTTCACTGTCCTTTCTCTAACACACGTTACAACTATATGAGTTAGCAAGAACAACTACCATTACGGTAAACAGTTCACTGTACTTACGCTCATACACGTTACACCTATATGAGTTAGCATGAACAACTGCCATTACGGTAAACAGTTCACTGTACTTACTCTCATACATGTTACAACTATATGAGTTAGCATGAACAACTGCAATTATGGTAAACAGTTCACTGTACTTACGCTCACAATGCGTTACAACTATATGAGTTAGCCTGAACAACTGCCATTACGATAAACCGTTCACTGTACTTACTCTCACACACGTTACAACTATATGAGTTAGCATGAACAACTGCCATTACGGTAAAGAGTTCACTGTACTTCCTCTCACACATGTTACAACTATATGAGTTGGGAGGAACAACTGCCATTACGTTAAACAGTTCACTCTACTTAATCTCATACATTTTACAACTATATGAATTAGCATGAACAACTGCCCTTATGGTAAACAGCTCGCTGTACTTACTCTCACACACGTTACAACTATATGAGTTAGCATGAGCAACTGCCCTTACGGTAAACAGTTCGCTGTACTTACTCTCACACACGTTACAACTATATGAGTTAGCATGAACAAGTGCCATTATGGTAAACAGTTCGCTGTACTTACTCTCAGACATGTTACAACTATATGAGTTAGCATGAACAACTGCCATTACGGTAAACAGTTCGCTGTACTTTCTCTCACACACGTTACAACTATATGAGTTAGCATGAACAACTGCCATTACGGTAAAGAGTTCACTGTACTTCCTCTCACACATGTTACAACTATATGAGTTAGGAGGAACAACTGCCATTACGTTAAACAGTTCACTCTACTTACTCTCATGCATGTTACAACTATATGAGTTAGCATGAACAACTGCCATTACGGTAAACAGTTCACTGTACTTACTCTCACAACACATTACAACTATATGAGTTAGCATGAACAACTGCCATTACGGTAAACAGTTCACTGTACTTACTCACACAACACGTTACAACTACATGAGTTAGCATGAACAACTGCCATTACGGTAAACAGTTCGCTGTACTTACTCTCACAACAAGTTACAACTATATTAGTTAGCATGAACAACTGCCATTACGGTAAACAGTTCACTGTACTTACTTTCATACATGTTACAACTATATGAGTTAGCCTGAACAACTGCCATTACGGTAAACAGTTCACTGTACTTTCTCTCACACACGTTACAACTATATGAGTTAACATGAACAACTACCACTACAGTAAACAGTTCACTGTACTTACTTTCATACATGTTACAACTATATGAGTTAGCCTGAACAACTGCCATTACGGTAAAGAGTTCACTGTACTTCCTCTCACACATGTTACAACTATATGAGTTAGGAGGAACAACTGCCATTACGTTAAACAGTTCACTCTACTTACTCTCATACATTTTACAACTATATGAATTAGCATGAACAACTGCCCTTATGGTAAACAGCTCGCTGTACTTACTCTCACACACGTTACAACTATATGAGTTAGCATGAACAACTGCCATTACGGTAAACAGTTCACTGTACTTACGCTCACAACGCGTTACAACTATATGAGTTAGCCTGAACAACTGCCATTACGATAAACCGTTCACTGTACTTACTCTCACACACGTTACAACTATATGAGTTAGCATGAACAACTGCCATTACGGTAAAGAGTTCACTGTACTTCCTCTCACACATGTTACAACTATATGAGTTAGGAGGAACAACTGCCATTACGTTAAACAGTTCACTCTACTTACTCTCATACATGTTACAACTATATGAGTTAGCATGAACAACTGCCATTACGGTAAACAGTTCACTGTACTTAATCTCACAACACATTACAACTATATGAGTTAGCATGAAAAACTGCCATTACGGTAAACAGTTCACTGTACTTACTCTCAAAACACGTTACAACTATATTAGTTAGCATGAACTACTGCCATTACGGTAAACAGTTCACTGTACTTACTTTCATACATGTTACAACTATATGAGTTAGCATGAACAACTGCAATTACGGTAAACAGTTCACTGTACCTACGCTCACAACGCGTTACAACTATATGAGTTAGCCTGAACAACTGCCATTACGATAAACCGTTCACTGTACTTACTCTCATACATGTTACAACTATATGAGTTAGCATGAACAACTGCCATTACGGTAAACAGTTCACTATACTTACTCTCAAACACATTACAACTGTATTATTTAGCATGAACAACTGCCATTACGGTAAACAGTTCACTGTACTTTCTCTCACACACGTTACAACTATATGAGTTAGCATGAACAACTACCATCACGGTAAACAGTTCACTGTACTTACGCTCATACACGTAACACCTATATGAGTTAGCATGAACAACTGCCATTACGGTAAACCGTTCAATGTAATTAGGTTCACACACGTTACATATATATGAGTTAGCATGAACAACTGCAATTACGGTAAACAGTTCACTGTACTTACGCTTACAACGCATTACAACTATATGAGTTAGCCTGAACAACTGCCATTACGATAAACCGTTCACTGTACTTACTCTCACACACGTTACAACTATATGAGTTAGCATGAACAACTGCCATTACGGTAAAGAGTTCACTGTACTTCCTCTCACACATGTTACAACTATATGAGTTAGGAGGAACAACTGCCATTACGTTAAACAGTTCACTCTACTTACTCTCATACATGTTACAACTATATGAGTTAGCATGAACAACTGCCATTACGGTAAACAGTTCACTGTACTTACTCTCACAACACATTACAACTATATGAGTTAGCATGAACAACTGCCATTACGGTAAACAGTTCACTGTACTTACTCACACAACACGTTACAACTACATGAGTTAGCATGAACAACTGCCATTACGGTAAACAGTTCGCTGTACTTACTCTCAGACACGTTACAACTATATGAGTTAGCATGAACAACTGCCATTACGGTAAAGAGTTCACTGTACTTCCTCTCACACATGTTACAACTATATGAGTTAGCATGAACAACTGCCATTACGGTAAACAGTTCACTGTACTTACTTTCATACATGTTACAACTATATGAGTTAGCCTGAACAACTGCCATTACGGTAAACAGTTCACTGTACTTACTCTCACACACGTTACAACTACATGAGTTAGCATGAACAACTGCCATTACGGTAAACAGTTCACTGTACTTACTTTCATACATGTTACAACTATATGAGTTAGCCTGAACAACTGCCATTACGGTAAACAGTTCACTGTACTTTCTCTCACACACGTTACAACTATATGAGTTAGCAAGAACAACTACCATTACGGTAAACAGTTCACTGTACTTACGCTCATACACGTTACACCTATATGAGTTAGCATGAACAACTGCCATTACGGTAAACAGGTCACTGTACTTACTCTCATACATGTTACAACTATATGAGTTAGCATGAACAACTGCAATTATGGTAAACAGTTCACTGTACTTACGCTCACAATGCGTTACAACTATATGAGTTAGCCTGAACAACTGCCATTACGATAAACCGTTCACTGTACTTACTCTCACACACGTTACAACTATATGAGTTAGCATGAACAACTGCCATTACGGTAAAGAGTTCACTGTACTTCCTCTCACACATGTTACAACTATATGAGTTAGGAGGAACAACTGCCATTACGTTAAACAGTTCACTCTACTTAATCTCATACATTTTACAACTATATGAATTAGCATGAACAACTGCCCTTATGGTTAACAGCTCGCTGTACTTACTCTCACACACGTTACAACTATATGAGTTAGCATGAGCAACTGCCCTTACGGTAAACAGTTCGCTGTACTTACTCTCACACACGTTACAACTATATGAGTTAGCATGAACAAGTGCCATTATGGTAAACAGTTCGCTGTACTTACTCTCAGACATGTTACAACTATATGAGTTAGCATGAACAACTGCCATTACGGTAAACAGTTCGCTGTACTTACTCTCACACACGTTACAACTATATGAGTTAGCATGAACAACTGCCATTACGGTAAAGAGTTCACTGTACTTCCTCTCACACATGTTACAACTATATGAGTTAGGAGGAACAACTGCCATTACGTTAAAGAGTTCACTCTACTTACTCTCATGCATGTTACAACTATATGAGTTAGCATGAACAACTGCCATTACGGTAAACAGTTCACTGTACTTACTCTCACAACACATTACAACTATATGAGTTAGCATGAACAACTGCCATTACGGTAAACAGTTCATTGTACTTACTCACACAACACGTTACAACTACATGAGTTAGCATGAACAACTGCCATAACGGTAAACAGTTCGCTGTACTTACTCTCACAACAAGTTACCACTATATTAGTTAGCATGAACAACTGCCATTACGGTAAACAGTTCACTGTACTTACTTTCATACATGTTACAACTATATGAGTTAGCATGAACAACTGCCATTACGGTAAACAGTTCACTGTACATACTCTCATACATGTTACAACTATATGAGTTAGCATGAACAACTGCAATTACGGTAAACAATTCACTGTACTTACGCTCACAATGCATTACAACTATATGAGTTAGCCTGAACAACTGCCATTACGATACACCGTTCACTGTACTTACTCTCACACACGTTACAACTATATGAATTAGCATGAACAACTGCCATTACGGTAAAGAGTTCACTGTACTTGCTCTCACACATGTTACAACTATATGAGTTAGGAGGAACAACTGCCATTACGTTAAACAGTTCACTCTACTTACTCTCATACATTTTACAACTATATGAATTAGCATGAACAACTGCCTTTATGGTAAACAGCTCGCTGTACTTACTCTCACACACGTTACAACTATATGAGTTAGCATGAACAACTGCCATTACGGTAAACAGTTCACTGTACTTACGCTCACAACGCGTTACAACTATATGAGTTAGCCTGAACAACTGCCATTACGATAAACCGTTCACTGTACTTACTCTCACACACGTTACAACTATATGAGTTAGCATGAACAACTGCCATTACGGTAAAGAGTTCACTGTACTTCCTCTCACACATGTTACAACTATATGAGTTAGGAGGAACAACTGCCATTACGTTAAACAGTTCACTCTACTTACTCTCATACATGTTACAACTATATGAGTTAGCATGAACAACTGCCATTACGGTAAACAGTTCACTGTACTTAATCTCACAACACATTAAAACTATATGAGTTAGCATGAACAACTGCCATTACGGTAAACAGTTCACTCTACTTACTCTCACACACATTACAACTATATTATTTAGCATGAAAAACTGCCATTACGGTAAACAGTTCACTGTACTTACTCTCAAAACACGTTACAACTATATTAGTTAGCATGAACAACTGCCATTACGGTAAACAGTTCACTGTACTTACTTTCATACATGTTACAACTATATGAGTTAGCATGAACAACTGCAATTACGGTAAACAGTTCACTGTACCTACGCTCACAACGCGTTACAACTATATGAGTTAGCCTGAACAACTGCCATTACGATAAACCGTTCACTGTACTTACTCTCATACATGTTACAACTATATGAGTTAGCATGAACAACTGCCATTACGGTAAAGAGTTCACTCTACTTACTCTCACACACATTACAACTATATTATTTAGCATGAACAACTGCCATTACGGTAAACAGTTCACTGTACTTTCTCTCACACACGTTACAACTATATGAGTTAGCATGAACAACTACCATCACGGTAAACAGTTCACTGTACTTACGCTCATACCCGTAACACCTATATGAGTTAGCATGAACAACTGCCATTACGGTAAACCGTTCAATGTAATTAGGTTCACACACGTTACATATATATGAGTTAGCATGAACAACTGCAATTACGGTAAACAGTTCACTGTACTTACGCTTACAACGCGTTACAACTATATGAGTTAGCCTGAACAACTGCCATTACGATAAACCGTTCACTGTACTTCCTCTCATACATGTTACAACTATATGAGTTAGCATGAACAACTGCCATTACGGTAAACAGTTCACTGTACTTACTCTCACAACACATTACAACTATATGAGTTAGCATGAACAACTGCCATTACGGTAAACAGTTCACTGTACTTACTTTCATACATGTTACAACTATATGAGTTAGCCTGAACAACTGCCATTACGGTAAACAGTTCACTGTACTTTCTCTCACACACGTTACAACTATATGAGTTAGCATGAAGAACTGCCATTACGGTAAACAGTTCACTGTACTTACTTTCATACATGTTACAACTATATGAGTTAGCCTGAACAACTGCCATTACGGTAAACAGTTCACTGTACTTTCTCTCACACACGTTACAACTATATGAGTTAGCAAGAACAACTACCATTACGGTAAACAGTTCACTGTACTTACGCTCATACACGTTACACCTATATGAGTTAGCATGAACAACTGCCATTACGGTAAACAGTTCACTGTACTTACTCTCATACATGTTACAACTATATGAGTTAGCATGAACAACTGCAATTATTGTAAACAGTTCACTGTACTTACGCTCACAATGCGTTACAACTATATGAGTTAGCCTGAACAACTGCCATTACGATAAACCGTTCACTGTACTTACTCTCACACACGTTACAACTATATGAGTTAGCATGAACAACTGCCATTACGGTAAAGAGTTCACTGTACTTCCTCTCACACATGTTACAACTATATGAGTTAGGAGGAACAACTGCCATTACGTTAAACAGTTCACTCTACTTACTCTCATGCATGTTACAACTATATGAGTTAGCATGAACAACTGCATTTACGGTAAACAGTTCACTGTACTTACTCTCACAACACATTACAACTATATGAGTTAGCATGAACAACTGCCATTACGGTAAACAGTTCACTGTACTTACTCACACAACACGTTACAACTACATGAGTTAGCATGAACAACTGCCATTACGGTAAACAGTTCGCTGTACTTACTCTCACAACAAGTTACAACTATATTAGTTAGCATGAACAACTGCCATTACGGTAAACAGTTCACTGTACTTACTTTCATACATGTTACAACTATATGAGTTAGCCTGAACAACTGCCATTACGGTAAACAGTTCACTGTACTTTCTCTCACACACGTTACAACTATATGAGTTAGCATGAACAACTACCACTACAGTAAACAGTTCACTGTACTTACGCTCATACACGTTACACCTATATGAGTTAGCATGAACAACTGCCATTACGGTAAACAGTTCACTGTACTTACTCTCATACATGTTACAACTATATGAGTTAGCATGAACAACTGCAATTACGGTAAACAATTCACTGTACTTACGCTCACAGTGCGTTACAACTATATGAGTTAGCCTGAACAACTGCCATTACGATAAACCGTTCACTGTACTTACTCTCACACACGTTACAACTATATGAATTAGCATGAACAACTGCCTTTACGGTAAAGAGTTCACTGTACTTCCTCTCACACATGTTACAACTATATGAGTTAGGAGGAACAACTGCCATTACGTTAAACAGTTCACTCTACTTACTCTCATACATTTTACAACTATATGAATTAGCATGAACAACTGCCCTTATGATAAACAGCTCGCTGTACTTACTCTCACACACGTTACAACTATATGAGTTAGCATGAACAACTGCCATTACGGTAAACAGTTCACTGTACTTACGCTCACAACGCGTTACAACTATATGAGTTAGCCTGAACAACTGCCATTACGATAAACCGTTCACTGTACTTACTCTCACACACGTTACAACTATATGAGTTAGCATGAACAACTGCCATTACGGTAAAGAGTTCACTGTACTTCCTCTCACACATGTTACAACTATATGAGTTAGGAGGAACAACTGCCATTACGTTAAACAGTTCACTCTACTTACTCTCATACATGTTACAACTATATGAGTTAGCATGAACAACTGCCATTACGGTAAACAGTTCACTGTACTTAATCTCACAACACATTACAACTATATGAGTTAGCATGAACAACTGCCATTACGGTAAACAGTTCACTCTACTTACTCTCACACACATTACAACTATATTATTTAGCATGAAAAACTGCCATTACGGTAAAGAGTTCACTGTACTTACTCTCAAAACACGTTACAACTATATTAGTTAGCATGAACAACTGCCATTACGGTAAACAGTTCACTGTACTTACTTTCATACATGTTACAACTATATGAGTTAGCATGAACAACTGCAATTACGGTAAACAGTTTACTGTACCTACGCTCACAACGCGTTACAACTATATGAGTTAGCCTGAACAACTGCCATTACGATAAACCGTTCACTGTACTTACTCTCATACATGTTACAACTATATGAGTTAGCATGGACAACTGCCATTACGGTAAACAGTTCACTATACTTACTCTCACACACATTACAACTATATTATTTAGCATGAACAACTGCCATTACGGTAAACAGTTCACTGTACTTTCTCTCACACACGTTACAACTATATGAGTTAGCATGAACAACTACCATCACGGTAAACAGTTCACTGTACTTACGCTCATACACGTAACACCTATATGAGTTAGCATGAACAACTGCCATTACGGTAAACCGTTCAATGTAATTAGGTTCACACACGTTACATATATATGAGTTAGCATGAACAACTGCAATTACGTTAAACAGTTCACTCTACTTACGCTTACAACGCGTTACAACTATATGAGTTAGCCTGAACAACTGCCATTACGATAAACCGTTCACTGTACTTACTCTCACACACGTTACAACTATATGAGTTAGCATGAACAACTGCCATTACGGTAAAGAGTTCACTGTACTTCCTCTCACAAATGTTACAACTATATGAGTTAGGAGGAACAACTGCCATTACGTTAAACAGTTCACTGTACTTACTCACACAACACGTTACAACTACATGAGTTAGCATGAACACCTGCCATTACGGTAAACAGTTCGCTGTACTTACTCTCAGACACGTTACAACTATATGAGTTAGCCTGAACAACTGCCATTACGATAAACCGTTCACTGTACTTACTCTCATACATGTTACAACTATATGAGTTAGCATGGACAACTGCCATTACGGTAAACAGTTCACTATACTTACTCTCACACACATTACAACTATATTATTTAGCATGAACAACTGCCATTACGGTAAACAGTTCACTGTACTTTCTCTCACACACGTTACAACTATATGAGTTAGCATGAACAACTACCATCACGGTAAACAGTTCACTGTACTTACGCTCATACACGTAACACCTATATGAGTTAGCATGAACAACTGCCATTACGGTAAACCGTTCAATGTAATTAGGTTCACACACGTTACATATATATGAGTTAGCATGAACAACTGCAATTACGGTAAACAGTTCACTGTACTTACGCTTACAACGCGTTACAACTATATGAGTTAGCCTGAACAACTGCCATTACGATAAACCGTTCACTGTACTTACTCTCACACACGTTACAACTATATGAGTTAGCATGAACAACTGCCATTACGGTAAAGAGTTCACTGTACTTCCTCTCACAAATGTTACAACTATATGAGTTAGGAGGAACAACTGCCATTACGGTAAACAGTTCACTGTACTTACTCACACAACACGTTACAACTACATGAGTTAGCATGAACACCTGCCATTACGGTAAACAGTTCGCTGTACTTACTCTCAGACACGTTACAACTATATGAGTTAGCATGAACAACTGCCATTACGGTAAAGAGTTCACTGTACTTCCTCTCACACATGTTACAACTATATGAGTTAGCATGAACAACTGCCATTACGGTAAACAGTTCACTGTACTTACTCTCACAACAAATTACAACTATATGAGTTAGCATGAACAACTGCCATTACGGTAAACAGTTCACTGTACTTACTCTCACACACGTTACAACTACATGAGTTAGCATGAACAACTGCCATTACGATAAACAGTTCAATGTACTTACTCTCACACACGTTACAACTATATGAATTAGCATGAACAACTGCCATTACGGTAAAGAGTTCACTGTACTTCCTCTCACACATGTTACAACTATATGAGTTAGGAGGAACAACTGCCATTACGTTAAACAGTTCACTCTACTTACTCTCATACATTTTACAACTATATGAATTAGCATGAACAACTGCCCTTATGGTAAACAGCTCGCTGTACTTACTCTCACACACGTTACAACTATATGAGTTAGCATGAACAACTGCCATTACGGTAAAAAGTTCACTGTACTTACGCTCACAACGCGTTACAACTATATGAGTTAGCCTGAACAACTGCCATTACGATAAACCGTTCACTGTACTTACTCTCACACACGTTACAACTATATGAGTTAGCATGAACAACTGCCATTACGGTAAAGAGTTCACTGTACTTCCTCTCACACATGTTACAACTATATGAGTTAGCATGAACAACTGCCATTACGGTAAACAGTTCACTGTACTTAATCTCACAACACATTAAAACTATATGAGTTAGCATGAACAACTGCCATTACGGTAAACAGTTCACTGTACTTAATCTCACAACACATTACAACTATATGAGTTAGCATGAACAACTGCCATTACGGTAAACAGTTCACTGTACTTACTCTCAAAACACGTTACAACTATATTAGTTAGCATGAACAACTGCCATTACGGTAAACAGTTCACTGTACTTACTTTCATACATGTTACAACTATATGAGTTAGCATGAACAACTGCAATTACGGTAAACAGTTCACTGTACCTACGCTCACAACGCGTTACAACTATATGAGTTAGCCTGAACAACTGCCATTACGATAAACCGTTCACTGTACTTACTCTCATACATGTTACAACTATATGAGTTAGCATGAACAACTGCCATTACGGTAAACAGTTCACTATACTAACTCTCAAACACATTACAACTATATTATTTAGCATCAACAACTGCCATTACGGTAAACAGTTCACTGTACTTTCTCTCACACACGTTACAACTATATGAGTTAGCATGAACAACTACCATCACGGTAAACAGTTCACTGTACTTACGCTCATACACGTAACACCTATATGAGTTAGCATGAACAACTGCCATTACGGTAAACCGTTCAATGTAATTAGGTTCACACACGTTACATATATATGAGTTAGCATGAACAACTGCAATTACGGTAAACAGTTCACTGTACTTACGCTTACAACGCGTTACAACTATATGAGTTAGCCTGAACAACTGCCATTACGATAAACCGTTCACTGTACTTACTCTCACACACGTTACAACTATATGAGTTAGCATGAACAACTGCCATTACGGTAAAGAGTTCACTGTACTTCCTCTCACACATGTTACAACTATATGAGTTAGGAGGAACAACTGCCATTACGTTAAACAGTTCACTCTACTTACTCTCATACATGTTACAACTATATGAGTTAGCATGAACAACTGCCATTACGGTAAACAGTTCACTGTACTTACTCTCACAACACATTACAACTATATGAGTTAGCATGAACAACTGCCATTACGGTAAACAGTTCACTGTACTTACTCACACAACACGTTACAACTACATGAGTTAGCATGAACAACTGCCATTACGGTAAACAGTTCGCTGTACTTACTCTCAGACATGTTACAACTATATGAGTTAGCATGAACAACTGCCATTACGGTAAAGAGTTCACTGTACTTCCTCTCACACATGTTACAACTATATGAGTTAGCATGAACAACTGCCATTACGGTAAACAGTTCACTGTACTTACTCTCACAACAAATTACAACTATATGAGTTAGCATGAACAACTGCCATTACGGTAAACAGTTCACTGTACTTACTCTCACACACGTTACAACTACATGAGTTAGCATGAACAACTGCCATTACGGTAAACAGTTCACTGTACTTACTTTCATACATGTTACAACTATATGAGTTAGCCTGAACAACTGCCATTACGGTAAACAGTTCACTGTACTTTCTCTCACACACGTTACAACTATATGAGTTAGCAAGAACAACTACAATTACGGTAAACAGTTCACTGTACTTACGCTCATACACTTTACACCTATATGAGTTAGCATGAACAACTGCCATTACGGTAAACAGTTCGCTGTACTTACTCTCACACACGTTACAACTATATGAGTTAGCATGAACAACTGCCATTACGGTAAAGAGTTCGCTGTACTTACTCTCACACACGTTACAACTATATGAGTTAGCATGAACAAGTGCCATTATGGTAAACAGTTCGCTGTACTTACTCTCAGACATGTTACAACTATATGAGTTAGCATGAACAACTGCCATTACGGTAAACAGTTCGCTGTACTTACTCTCACACACGTTACAACTATATGAGTTAGCATGAACAACTGCCATTACGGTAAAGAGTTCACTGTACTTCCTCTCACACATGTTACAACTATATGAGTTAGGAGGAACAACTGCCATTACGTTAAAGAGTTCACTCTACTTACTCTCATGCATGTTACAACTATATGAGTTAGCATGAACAACTGCCATTACGGTAAACAGTTCACTGTACTTACTCTCACAACACATTACAACTATATGAGTTAGCATGAACAACTGCCATTACGGTAAACAGTTCACTGTACTTACTCACACAACACGTTACAACTACATGAGTTAGCATGAACAACTGCCATTACGGTAAACAGTTCGCTGTACTTACTCTCACAACAAGTTACCACTATATTAGTTAGCATGAACAACTGCCATTACGGTAAACAGTTCACTGTACTTACTTTCATACATGTTACAACTATATGAGTTAGCATGAACAACTGCCATTACGGTAAACAGTTCACTGTACATACTCTCATACATGTTACAACTATATGAGTTAGCATGAACAACTGCAATTACGGTAAACAATTCACTATACTTACGCTCACAATGCATTACAACTATATGAGTTAGCCTGAACAACTGCCATTACGATAAACCGTTCACTGTACTTACTCTCACACACGTTACAACTATATGAATTAGCATAAACAACTGCCATTACGGTAAAGAGTTCACTGTACTTCCTCTCACACATGTTACAACTATATGAGTTAGGAGGAACAACTGCCATTACGTTAAACAGTTCACTCTACTTACTCTCATACATTTTACAACTATATGAATTAGCATGAACAACTGCCCTTATGGTAAACAGCTCGCTGTACTTACTCTCACACACGTTACAACTATATGAGTTAGCATGAACAACTGCCATTACGGTAAACAGTTCACTGTACTTACGCTCACAACGCGTTACAACTATATGAGTTAGCCTGAACAACTGCCATTACGATAAACCGTTCACTGTACTTACTCTCACACACGTTACAACTATATGAGTTAGCAAGAACAACTACCATTACGGTAAACAGTTCACTGTACTTACGCTCATACACGTTACACCTATATGAGTTAGCATGAACAACTGCCATTACGTTAAACAGTTCACTCTACTTACTCTCATACTTTTTACAACTATATGAATTAGCATGAACAACTGCCCTTATGGTAAACAGCTCGCTGTACTTACTCTCACAACACGTTACAACTATATGAGTTAGCATGAGCAACTGCCATTACGATAAACAGCTCGCTGTACTTACTCTCACACACGTTACAACTATATGAGTTAGCATGAACAACTGCCATTACGGTAAAGAGTTCACTGTACTTCCTCTCACACATGTTACAACTATATTAGTTAGGAGGAACAACTGCCATTACGTTAAACAGTTCACTCTACTTACTCTCATACATGTTACAACTATATGAGTTAGCATGAACAACTGCCACTTACGGTAAACAGTTCACTGTACTTAATCTCACAACACATTAAAACTATATGAGTTAGCATGAACAACTGCCATTACGGTAAACAGTTCACTGTACTTAATCTCACAACACATTACAACTATATGAGTTAGCATGAACAACTGCCATTACGGTAAACAGTTCACTCTACTTACTCTCACACACATTACAACTATATTATTTAGCATGAAAAACTGCCATTACGGTAAACAGTTCACTGTACTTACTCTCAAAACACGTTACAACTATATTAGTTAGCATGAACAACTGCCATTACGGTAAACAGTTCACTGTACTTACTTTCATACATGTTACAACTATATGAGTTAGCATGAACAACTGCAATTACGGTAAACAGTTCACTGTACCTACGCTCACAACGCGTTACAACTATATGAGTTAGCCTGAACAACTGCCATTACGATAAACCGTTCACTGTACTTACTCTCATACATGTTACAACTATATGAGTTAGCATGAACAACTGCCATTACGGTAAACAGTTCACTATACTTACTCTCAAACACATTACAACTATATTATTTAGCATGAACAACTGCCATTACGGTAAACAGTTCACTGTACTTTCTCTCACACACGTTACAACTATATGAGTTAGCATGAACAACTACCATCACGGTAAACAGTTCACTGTACTTACGCTCATACACGTAACACCTATATGAGTTAGCATGAACAACTGCCATTACGGTAAACCGTTCAATGTAATTAGGTTCACACACGTTACATATATATGAGTTAGCATGAACAACTGCAATTACGGTAAACAGTTCACTGTACTTACGCTTACAACGCGTTACAACTATATGAGTTAGCCTGAACAACTGCCATTACGATAAACCGTTCACTGTACTTACTCTCAAACACGTTACAACTATATGAGTTAGCATGAACAACTGCCATTACGGTAAAGAGTTCACTGTACTTCCTCTCACACATGTTACAACTATATGAGTTAGGAGGAACAACTGCCATTACGTTAAACAGTTCACTCTACTTACTCTCATACATGTTACAACTATATGAGTTAGCATGAACAACTGCCATTACGGTAAACAGTTCACTGTACTTACTCTCACAACACATTACAACTATATGAGTTAGCATGAACAACTGCCATTACGGTAAACAGTTCACTGTACTTACTCACACAACACGTTACAACTACATGAGTTAGCATGAACAACTGCCATTACGGTAAACAGTTCGCTGTACTTACTCTCAGACACGTTAAAACTATATGAGTTAGCATGAACAACTGCCATTACGGTAAAGAGTTCACTGTACTTCCTCTCACACATGTTACAACTATATGAGTTAGCATGAACAACTGCCATTACGGTAAACAGTTCACTGTACTTACTCTCACACACGTTACAACTACATGAGTTAGCATGAACAACTGCCATTACGGTAAACAGTTCACTGTACTTACTTTCATACATGTTACAACTATATGAGTTAGCCTGAACAACTGCCATTACGGTAAACAGTTCACTGTACTTTCTCTCACACACGTTACAACTATATGAGTTAGCAAGAACAACTACCATTACGGTAAACAGTTCACTGTACTTACGCTCATACACGTTACACCTATATGAGTTAGCATGAACAACTGCCATTACGGTAAACAGTTCACTGTACTTACTCTCATACATGTTACAACTATATGAGTTAGCATGAACAACTGCAATTATGGTAAACAGTTCACTGTACTTACGCTCACAATTCGTTACAACTATATGAGTTAGCCTGAACAACTGCCATTACGATAAACCGTTCACTGTACTTACTCTCACACACGTTACAACTATATGAGTTAGCATGAACAACTGCCATTACGGTAAAGAGTTCACTGTACTTCCTCTCACACATGTTACAACTATATGAGTTAGGAGGAACAACTGCCATTACGTTAAACAGTTCACTCTACTTAATCTCATACATTTTACAACTATATGAATTAGCATGAACAACTGCCCTTATGGTTAACAGCTCGCTGTACTTACTCTCACACACGTTACAACTATATGAGTTAGCATGAGCAACTGCCCTTACGGTAAACAGTTCGCTGTACTTACTCTCACACACGTTACAACTATATGAGTTAGCATGAACAAGTGCCATTATGGTAAACAGTTCGCTGTACTTACTCTCAGACATGTTACAACTATATGAGTTAGCATGAACAACTGCCATTACGGTAAACAGTTCGCTGTACTTACTCTCACACACGTTACAACTATATCAGTTAGCATGAACAACTGCCATTACGGTAAAGAGTTCACTGTACCTCCTCTCACACATGTTACAACTATATGAGTTAGGAGGAACAACTGCCATTACGTTAAAGAGTTCACTCTACTTACTCTCATGCATGTTACAACTATATGAGTTAGCATGAACAACTGCCATTACGGTAAACAGTTCACTGTACTTACTCTCACAACACATTACAACTATATGAGTTAGCATGAACAACTGCCATTACGGTAAACAGTTCACTGTACTTACTCACACAACACGTTACAACTACATGAGTTAGCATGAACAACTGCCATTACGGTAAACAGTTCGCTGTACTTACTCTCACAACAAGTTACCACTATATTAGTTAGCATGAACAACTGCCATTACGGTAAACAGTTCACTGTACTTACTTTCATACATGTTACAACTATATGAGTTAGCATGAACAACTGCCATTACGGTAAACAGTTCACTGTACATACTCTCATACATGTTACAACTATATGAGTTAGCATGAACAACTGCAATTACGGTAAACAATTCACTGTACTTACGCTCACAATGCATTACAACTATATGAGTTAGCCTGAACAACTGCCATTACGATAAACCGTTCACTGTACTTACTCTCACACACGTTACAACTATATGAATTAGCATGAACAACTGCCATTACGGTAAAGAGTTCACTGTACTTCCTCTCACACATGTTACAACTATATGAGTTAGCATGAACAACTGCCATTACGTTAAACAGTTCACTCTACTTACTCTCATACATTTTACAACTATATGAATTAGCATGAACAACTGCCCTTATGGTAAACAGCTCGCTGTACTTACTCTCACACACGTTACAACTATATGAGTTAGCATGAACAACTGCCATTACGGTAAACAGTTCACTGTACTTACGCTCACAACGCGTTACAACTATATGAGTTAGCCTGAACAACTGCCATTACGATAAACCGTTCACTGTACTTACTCTCACACACGTTACAACTATATGAGTTAGCATGAACAACTGCCATTACGGTAAAGAGTTCACTGTACTTCCTCTCACACATGTTACAACTATATGAGTTAGGAGGAACAACTGCCATTACGTTAAACAGTTCACTCTACTTACTCTCATACATGTTACAACTATATGAGTTAGCATGATCAACTGCCATTACGGTAAACAGTTCACTGTACTTAATCTCACAACACATTAAAACTATATGAGTTAGCATGAACAACTGCCATTACGGTAAACAGTTCACTCTACTTACTCTCACACACATTACAACTATATTATTTAGCATGAAAAACTGCCATTACGGTAAACAGTTCACTGTACTTACTCTCAAAACACGTTACAACTATATTAGTTAGCATGAACAACTGCCATTACGGTAAACAGTTCACTGTACTTACTTTCATACATGTTACAACTATATGAGTTAGCATGAACAACTGCAATTACGGTAAACAGTTCACTGTACCTACGCTCACAACGCGTTACAACTATATGAGTTAGCCTGAACAACTGCCATTACGATAAACCGTTCACTGTACTTACTCTCATACATGTTACAACTATATGAGTTAGCATGAACAACTGCCATTACGGTAAAGAGTTCACTCTACTTACTCTCACACACATTACAACTATATTATTTAGCATGAACAACTGCCATTACGGTAAACAGTTCACTGTACTTTCTCTCACACACGTTACAACTATATGAGTTAGCATGAACAACTACCATCACGGTAAACAGTTCACTGTACTTACGCTCATACCCGTAACACCTATATGAGTTAGCATGAACAACTGCCATTACGGTAAACCGTTCAATGTAATTAGGTTCACACACGTTACATATATATGAGTTAGCATGAACAACTGCAATTACGGTAAACAGTTCACTGTACTTACGCTTACAACGCGTTACAACTATATGAGTTAGCCTGAACAACTGCCATTACGATAAACCGTTCACTGTACTTACTCTCACACACGTTACAACTATATGAGTTAGGAGGAACAACTGCCATTACGTTAAACAGTTCACTCTACTTTCTCTCATACATGTTACAACTATATGAGTTAGCATGAACAACTGCCATTACGGTAAACAGTTCACTGTACTTACTCTCACAACACATTACAACTATATGAGTTAGCATGAACAACTGCCATTACGGTAAACAGTTCACTCTACTTACTCTCACACACATTACAACTATATTATTTAGCATGAAAAACTGCCATTACGGTAAACAGTTCACTGTACTTACTCTCAAAACACGTTACAACTATATTAGTTAGCATGAACAACTGCCATTACGGTAAACAGTTCACTGTACTTACTTTCATACATGTTACAACTATATGAGTTAGCATGAACAACTGCAATTACGGTAAACAGTTCACTGTACCTACGCTCACAACGCGTTACAACTATATGAGTTAGCCTGAACAACTGCCATTACGATAAACCGTTCACTGTACTTACTCTCATACATGTTACAACTATATGAGTTAGCATGAACAACTGCCATTACGGTAAACAGTTCACTATACTTACTCTCAAACACATTACAACTATATTATTTAGCATGAACAACTGCCATTACGGTAAACAGTTCACTGTACTTTCTCTCACACACGTTACAACTATATGAGTTAGCATGAACAACTACCATCACGGTAAACAGTTCACTGTACTTACGCTCATACACGTAACACCTATATGAGTTAGCATGAACAACTGCCATTACGGTAAACCGTTCAATGTAATTAGGTTCACACACGTTACATATATATGAGTTAGCATGAACAACTGCAATTACGGTAAACAGTTCACTGTACTTACGCTTACAACGCGTTACAACTATATGAGTTAGCCTGAACAACTGCCATTACGATAAACCGTTCACTGTACTTACTCTCAAACACGTTACAACTATATGAGTTAGCATGAACAACTGCCATTACGGTAAAGAGTTCACTGTACTTCCTCTCACACATGTTACAACTATATGAGTTAGGAGGAACAACTGCCATTACGTTAAACAGTTCACTCTACTTACTCTCATACATGTTACAACTATATGAGTTAGCATGAACAACTGCCATTACGGTAAACAGTTCGCTGTACTTACTCTCAGACACGTTAAAACTATATGAGTTAGCATGAACAACTGCCATTACGGTAAAGAGTTCACTGTACTTCCTCTCACACATGTTACAACTATATGAGTTAGCATGAACAACTGCCATTACGGTAAACAGTTCACTGTACTTACTCTCACACACGTTACAACTACATGAGTTAGCATGAACAACTGCCATTACGGTAAACAGTTCACTGTACTTACTTTCATACATGTTACAACTATATGAGTTAGCCTGAACAACTGCCATTACGGTAAACAGTTCACTGTACTTTCTCTCACACACGTTACAACTATATGAGTTAGCAAGAACAACTACCATTACGGTAAACAGTTCACTGTACTTACGCTCATACACGTTACACCTATATGAGTTGGCATGAACAACTGCCATTACGGTAAACAGTTCACTGTACTTACTCTCATACATGTTACAACTATATGAGTTAGCATGAACAACTGCAATTATGGTAAACAGTTCACTGTACTTACGCTCACAATTCGTTACAACTATATGAGTTAGCCTGAACAACTGCCATTACGATAAACCGTTCACTGTACTTACTCTCACACACGTTACAACTATATGAGTTAGCATGAACAACTGCCATTACGGTAAAGAGTTCACTGTACTTCCTCTCACACATGTTACAACTATATGAGTTAGGAGGAATGTGGGGTACTTGGGATTTAGTAGCCCCCCATCTATTTTTTATTTTATATACTTACCTTCATTGACCACTCACTAATAGTAAAGAGGAGAATTGTCTGCTGTGTTGTTGTGATAGCCGGTTCTCGCCACAGGAGGGCACTGCAGGTTAATTGCTTCTAGCCTGTGTGACGTAGTGCTGGCTCTCGCCGTGCACTCTGGGACATAGAGTCGTCAGATGAGTGTGGCCGTTCGTATAGTGAGCCATGCTCTGAAAACGTGTCCTCTGTAATGTCTATTTGACAGGTAAGCAGACTAGTTAGACATATGGAATTAGGATGGTGATTAAATATGATGTGTAGGTGGGATATGGATGCCTATTAGAAATACCCACGAAGGGACTTTCATATTTATTTTGATAACGTCATATCACTGGCTAACGTTAGCTAGATTGCTAGCGAGTTGCTAACGTTAGCATAGCCATAGCTCCCGCGGTCTGAACCCATTGTTCTGTAGCTTGGCTTTGACATTGTCTGTAGGTGTGATTAGTCTGTCCCTTTACTATGTTTAGTGTCTCCACACTGTGTAAATATGAAGGTAGGCCTATGTGTGTTGCTATTTTGATCCCCCCATGTTCCGTAACGTTATATACTGTTTAGCTTTGCTCGCGGTAGGCTAGACTAATGTGAATTTATGGAAGAATATATTTGGTGCTCTTATTGTGTATAAATTGGAGATGAGTGTTGCCGTTCGTATAGTGAGCCATGCTCTGAAAACGTGTCCTCTGTAATGTCTATTTGACAGATGGAGTAAAACAACAAAAACACCAGCCCTTGTAAGTGTCATTCTTATCAAGTGTGCTACAAATATTGGTGCCGAAACCCGGGATCAGCGCCATTGCCACCATTGTCAGGAGAAGAAGTGGGGAGCGGAGTGAGAACACGTGACCAACAATGGAACTGGAGCTTGAGCAACTGCAAGACAGGCTGAGTGAGACCCTCCTGCAGTTAGGGCTGGACCAGTTAAAAGAGGTGTGTGTTATTGCTAAAGTCCCCACTGAAAACCAGACAAAGAGGCATGCGCTGATCAGACTTATTAGTGAAACTGTGGATGAAGCAATTGAGAAGGAGGATGAAGAGGTAGCACGTCAGTTTCTGTCCAGACTAGTGGACCTCTCTAGTGAAATGAAGCAGAGAGGGGCGGAGTCACATACTGGTGCAGGTGCAGACAGTACTAACAAGGATGCTGCTGAATTGGCAAGCTTACATGAACAATATCAGGCCTTACAGTCCAGCTTTACTGCATCCACAAAAGCGCTTGAGGAAGAGATATCACGCCTCAGTGAGAAACTAAGTCTTAAAGAACCCAGTAGACCTAGTCAACCTTCAAACCCAATCCCGTCAGTAATCCAACCCCCTGAAGTGACCATACGCAGAGACTTTAAGATAAATGGCCAAATAGGAGAACGGGGGCAGATAGACAAGTTGTCTTATATAAATCTTACGCATCAGATTGATATGGGGGTGAGAAAAGGCCACAGCGAGTTGGAGATAATAGAGGCTGTAATCCGAGCCATCAGCCCTGGGCTGACTCTCCGTGACTTGTTAGAGATCAAAACCGAACTCACCCTCCCTCAGCTGAGGACCATTCTGAACGGCCATTTCAAAGAGGATAGCTCTGTGGACCTATATCACCGACTAATCAACATCACACAGGACAGTCAGGAGTCACCACAGAACTTCCTGTTCCGAGCCATAGCATGTAAAGAGAGACTCTTAGCAGCAGCGAGAGAGCCTGGCTCTGATGAACAATACAGCCCTGAACTGATACAGAAGAAGTTCCTAAGAGCTGTGGGAACTGGGCTAGTGAGTGACCAGGTAAAATATCAGCTCAAGAGCTATCTCGATGATCAAGCAACTACTGATGATGTTCTCATTGTTAAGATGATAGAGGCCGCAAGTTTCGAGTCAGAGAGACAGCGGAAATTCAAGAAGAGCTCCCACAGTAAGGAAACCAGAGTGCGGGAAGTGCGAGCTGAGGCACATCAGTATCGAGGAGCGGAAGCTGCAGTGGTCGGGGGTCAGGAGTCGTCGCCATCAACATCCGCGAGTGTGAATGCCCTTAAGACACAGGCAGGGAACCAAAAGGAGTCTGCGTTCTACGAGATAATCCAACAGCTGAAAGGAGAAATGGAACAGATGAGAAAAGCCATGAACCACTCCTCTGGCCAAAGACCTTCTCGTCAGCAGCAGCCTGTGAGGAAGCGCGGATGCAAAGCCTGTCAAGACAGTGAAAGGGGCGACCAGTGCAACCACTGTTTCAAATGCGGACAGAGTGGCCATCTTTCAAGAGGGTGTAGAGCTCAGAGGCCTGAAAAATCGGAGCAGGTAGACACGTCTAGCTGTACTGTCACCAGCAAGCTCATCGACGACAGTATTCAGCTACTAGAAGCCAGAGTGTCTGCCCGACAGCGAGACGAGGCAGGGCGGGAACAGCAAGCACCCACAGTGAGTCATATCTCCTCAAAACGCCAGTCACAGCTGCTGAACCTAATTGGAAAGAAATACATGATAAACTGTTACATTGATGGTGTAGCCACACAGGCATTGTGGGATACCGGGTCGCAGGTCTGCCTAATCAGTGAAGAATGGAGGAGAAAACATCTCCCACACACCAAGGTGAGAAGCACAGAAGAGATCCTTGGCCCTGGCACCCTGACTGGTAAAGCAGCAAACCAGACAACCATTCCTTTCTCTGGATGGGTGGAAGTGACTGTCCAGTTAGCACCGAATAGCACCACTCAGACTCCACCAATGGAACTCACTGTGCCAATACTAGTAACCACACACCAGGGCACCGCAGAAGAACCGATCATCGGTTACAATGTAATTGAACACCTGTTAGAGTCTGGAGCTGGACAGCCATCAAGTGTAATCACAAAGGCACTAAGCATTGCGTTCGCGGTTGACTACAAGAAGGCTGAAGTCCTCGTGAAGCTGATAAACAGCCAAGATGATATGGAAGGTGAGGGGATGGTTAAAGTGGGCCGAGAAAGCATGACTATTCCGGCGGGCCAGACAAAGATTGTTAAGTGTGGTGTTAGAGCAGGGCCCCTCCAAGCAGACCAGAACGTCCTCTTTGAGCCTAATGTGAACCCAAAGTGGCCAGAGGGCCTGAAGGTGGATGAAAACATTGTATGTTTACAGAAGGGAACCTGGTCACGCATCGCTGTCCCAGTGACTAACGTCACAGCTCATGACATCACACTGCCGCCACGGACTCCCCTGGGGCAGACCCAAAGAACTAGAGCCATCTACCCTGCCGCCGTGAAGCCGTTGGATGTGGATGGGACTAGTACAGTGAACCCAGTCATCCCAGGGACCTCCACAACAGGTACAGAACGAAGACCTGTGATTAGAGACACAACAAAGCTGAAAGGGCCAGGTGATGTCAAGACGGAACACCAGGAGGAAGATCTATGGGACCCGCCTGTCCCTCTGAACCACCTGACACCTGAACAACAACTGCAGGTGAGAGAGCTACTGCGGGAGGAGAGTAGTGTGTTCGCACGCGATGACCATGATGTGGGGACTATTCCATCACTCCAGCTCAAGATCCGCCTGAGTGACACCACACCGGTGAAGCGGACATACACATCAGTCCCAAAGCCTCTTCATAAAGAAGTGAAGGAATACCTCGAGGATTTACTGAACAGAGGCTGGATAACTAAGTCAAAATCACCCTACTCAAGCCCAATCGTGTGTGTGCGGAAAAAGGATGGGAGCCTCCGCCTCTGCTGTGACTACCGTGAGTTGAACAAGAGGTCCATCCCAGACCGCCATCCAATACCACGCATCCAGGATATGCTCGACAGCCTGAAGGGGAGTGCCTGGTTTTCTGTCTTGGATCAGGGGAAGGCATATCACCAGGGGTTTCTTGAGGAGTCCAGCCGTCCACTGACTGCATTCATCACCCCGTGGGGATTATATGAATGGGTGAGAATTCCCTTCGGACTGTCCTCAGCACCAGCAGAGTTCCAGAGGTCCATGGAGGAATGTTTGATTGGGCTGAGGGACAACATTTGTCAGCCGTATTTAGATGACAACCTGGTCCACTCAACCACATTCGACGAACACCTCCAGCACCTGAGAAGAGTACTGCACCGCTACAGAAGCCATGGAATCAAGCTGACGGCAAGAAAATGTGAACTCTTCAAAAACCAAGTAAGGTTCCTGGGAAGGCTTGTGACCAAGGATGGATACACAATGGACCCCGCTGATGTGGCCCCGGTCCAGGCACTGAAGGAGAGAGAACCTACGACCATCGGAGAGCTCAGGAAGATGCTGGGATTCATCTCGTATTACCGGCCCTACATACCTAACTTCTCCCGAATCGCAAGGCCTCTCTATGACCTCCTCACCCCAGAGAAGACAGCAGCGGGGAAGCTCAAACAAAAGAGAAAGGACAAGGGGAGGAAGGGCTCCCGAGACCATCTGCCCTCCTCTCACCCAGTTAAGTGGACAGCTGAACACCAACAGGTCCTCTGTCAGTTGATTGAATTCCTCATCCAGCCACCAGTGTTGGGCTACCCAGACTTTGAACAGCCCTTTATCCTTCACTGCGACGCGTCACGAGAGGGCCTCGGGGCAGTATTGTATCAAAGACAGTCACAGGGTGGGCTGGCAGTCATCGCGTATGGGTCTAGGACACTGACAACTCCTGAGAAGAACTACCATCTCCACTCAGGGAAGTTGGAGTTCCTCGCGATGAAATGGGCCATATGTGAGAGATTTAGAGATTACCTCTACCACGCTCCATCATTCACTGTCTACACAGACAATAATCCCCTCACCTATGTGCTCACGACAGCCAAACTGAATGCGACCACCCACAGGTGGGTAGCAGAGTTAGCCGATTTCCAGTTCTCTATCAAGTACCGGCCTGGACGAGCCAATGGGGACGCAGATGGCCTCTCACGCATGCCGATGGAGCAGTACATGCAGACCTGTTCACAAGAAGTACACCCCGAGGTCATGAACAGTGTGACCCAGGCGCTGTCAGTACAGCTGGAGAGAGCTGAGCCTTGGATGTGTCCGGTAACCATAGCCACAGCACTAGCCGAGTTTGAGAAGGAACATACATCACCTGTGGCAGAGATACCCAGTCAGACGGTGAGAGACGCCCAGAGGGAGGATGCTGTCATTGGAGAGGTGCTGAAGTACATAACCTCCAATCAGTGGCCTCGGGGAAAAACACAGTGTGCGAGCAGGGGTGTTGCGACACTCATGAGAGAGAAGCATCGGCTGTGCCTTGATGATGATGGCATCCTGCGCCGGAAAACAGCTACCCGAACTCAGCTAGTCCTGCCGAAAAAGTTCCATGAGCTGGTATATAAAGAACTGCACAGAGACCTGGGCCATCTAGGCGTGGAGAGGGTGTTGCACCTGTTGAGGGACCGTTTCTATTGGCCTCACATGCAGAAAGATGTGGAACATTACATCACACAGGTGTGTAGCTGCCTGAAGACCAAGCGCCCCAACAAACCAACCAGAGCCCCTCTCACCAACATCGTGACCACACACCCATTTGAGATGGTCTCCATTGACTTCTTACACTTAGAGAAGTGTAAGGGAGGGTACGAGTATATACTGGTGGTTATGGACCACTTTACCCGTTTTGTTCAAGCCTATGCATGCAGAAACAAAGCTGCCAAGACCGCCGCAGAGAAGGTATTCGGGGACTTTGTGCTGAGATTTGGTTTCCCGGCGACGCTGCACCATGACCAAGGGAAGGAGTTTGACAATAAGCTCTTCGCCAAGCTGCAGGAGTACAGTGGAGTCAGGGGTTCTCACACAACACCGTATCACCCGCAAGGAAATGGTCAGGTCGAGCGTTTCAACAGAACGGTTCTGGCGATGCTGAGAAACCTGCCAGCGGTTGCGAAAACGGATTGGAAAGCGTCACTCCCAAAGGTGATACATGCATACAACTGCACCCGAAATGAAGCGACCGGATTTGCACCTTACTATCTGTTGTTCGGCAGAAATCCAAGACTTCCCATTGACCTGATGTTTGGCCTTAGAGCAAAGGACCAGGCACTATCCCCTCGAGAATATGCAGAGAAGTGGAAGGCCCGCATGAATGACGCCTATCGCCTAGCATCAGAGACAGCACGGAAGGAGGGGGCCAGAAACAAAACACTATACGACAAAAAGGCCCACGGGACAGAGCTGTATCCCGGATGCAGGGTTCTCATCCGCAACCTGAACGAGAAAGGAGGACCGGGGAAATTAAGACCATTCTGGGAGGACCAGGTGCATGTAGTAACACAGAGGAAGCACGCCGACAGCCCTGTGTATGAGCTGAAGCCGGAGAATGGAAAAGGACGAACCAGAATCATGCATAGGAACCTTCTTCTGCCATGCGACTTCCTGCCGGTGGAACCAAGAGAAGAGGACTTACCTGTGAAACCTAGACGGGAGAGAAAGAAGACAGACAGACAAATGCAGTGGAACCAGGAACAGGACAGTGACTCAGATGATGAGGATAACTGGAGATGCATCGTGGGACGACCAACAGTCAGAGCCAGTGAGCGGATCCAGAGTCAGCTGAGCCCAGATGCCTTGGAGTTCTATCCGGAGGAAAGAGACGGTCAAGATGAAGAGGATTTTGCGGAGCAGCCTGCAACAATAGAGGACAATGGGACAGTGTCAGAGAATGGCGAGACATCTGGAGCTGAAGAAGAGGATGAGCCCGATGACGACAAGAGCCTGGAAGATGCCTTGCAGCCTCCACCAGAAGATGCCTTGCAGCCTCCTCCAGGGGAAGCTGTGCAGCCTGCCAGAGAAAAAGCATATCCTTTGAGAAATAGAAAACCTACACCAGTGTTTACTTATCACAGACTAGGGCAGCCTAGTGTGTCTGGTAGATAAGCAAATCAGACAACTCAGTATAAATAAATAAATGAAAAAAAAAAAAAACTTTTGACATGTTACAATTGTTATAGCTATGTGATTTTAGTTGTCCTGTGATCACCAGACACAGAGTTACTGTAGCATTGGGGTTTTAGAACACACCTGTTACCACCAGGGATATTACTATTACAAAGTTATTTGCTTTTAGTCAGATACTATAGCTCCCCGGCCTCAAGACGGACGAAGCAGTGGATTCAAGTGCACATTATTTACTGCAAACATATACCATTAATAGGAGATGTGTGTTATATGTTATGACTGATTACAGTACAGTATCCAGATTGACTCCTGCTTAGTAATAACCTATCTTTTCAATGAAAAGTTATGCAATGTGGACTGGTAGATTTGTTATGTCGGGACGCCATTATCTTTTTGAGGGGAGAGTGTGGGGTACTTGGGATTTAGTAGCCCCCCATCTATTTTTTATTTTATATACTTACCTTCATTGACCACTCACTAATAGTAAAGAGGAGAATTGTCTGCTGTGTTGTTGTGATAGCCGGTTCTCGCCACAGGAGGGCACTGCAGGTTAATTGCTTCTAGCCTGTGTGACGTAGTGCTGGCTCTCGCCGTGCACTCTGGGACATAGAGTCGTCAGATGAGTGTGGCCGTTCGTATAGTGAGCCATGCTCTGAAAACGTGTCCTCTGTAATGTCTATTTGACAGGTAAGCAGACTAGTTAGACATATGGAATTAGGATGGTGATTAAATATGATGTGTAGGTGGGATATGGATGCCTATTAGAAATACCCACGAAGGGACTTTCATATTTATTTTGATAACGTCATATCACTGGCTAACGTTAGCTAGATTGCTAGCGAGTTGCTAACGTTAGCATAGCCATAGCTCCCGCGGTCTGAACCCATTGTTCTGTAGCTTGGCTTTGACATTGTCTGTAGGTGTGATTAGTCTGTCCCTTTACTATGTTTAGTGTCTCCACACTGTGTAAATATGAAGGTAGGCCTATGTGTGTTGCTATTTTGATCCCCCCCATGTTCCGTAACGTTATATACTGTTTAGCTTTGCTCGCGGTAGGCTAGACTAATGTGAATTTATGGAAGAATATATTTGGTGCTCTTATTGTGTATAAATTGGAGATGAGTGTTGCCGTTCGTATAGTGAGCCATGCTCTGAAAACGTGTCCTCTGTAATGTCTATTTGACAGATGGAGTAAAACAACAAAAACACCAGCCCTTGTAAGTGTCATTCTTATCAAGTGTGCTACAGGAACAACTGCCATTACGTTAAACAGTTCACTCTACTTAATCTCATACATTTTACAACTATATGAATTAGCATGAACAACTGCCCTTATGGTTAACAGCTCGCTGTACTTACTCTCACACACGTTACAACTATATGAGTTAGCATGAGCAACTGCCCTTACGGTAAACAGTTCGCTGTACTTACTCTCACACACGTTACAACTATATGAGTTAGCATGAACAAGTGCCATTATGGTAAACAGTTCGCTGTACTTACTCTCAGACATGTTACAACTATATGAGTTAGCATGAACAACTGCCATTACGGTAAACAGTTCGCTGTACTTACTCTCACACACGTTACAACTATATCAGTTAGCATGAACAACTGCCATTACGGTAAAGAGTTCACTGTACCTCCTCTCACACATGTTACAACTATATGAGTTAGGAGGAACAACTGCCATTACGTTAAAGAGTTCACTCTACTTACTCTCATGCATGTTACAACTATATGAGTTAGCATGAACAACTGCCATTACGGTAAACAGTTCACTGTACTTACTCTCACAACACATTACAACTATATGAGTTAGCATGAACAACTGCCATTACGGTAAACAGTTCACTGTTCTTACTCACACAACACGTTACAACTACATGAGTTAGCATGAACAACTGCCATTACGGTAAACAGTTCGCTGTACTTACTCTCACAACAAGTTACCACTATATTAGTTAGCATGAACAACTGCCATTACGGTAAACAGTTCACTGTACTTACTTTCATACATGTTACAACTATATGAGTTAGCATGAACAACTGCCATTACGGTAAACAGTTCACTGTACATACTCTCATACATGTTACAACTATATGAGTTAGCATGAACAACTGCAATTACGGTAAACAATTCACTGTACTTACGCTCACAATGCATTACAACTATATGAGTTAGCCTGAACAACTGCCATTACGATAAACCGTTCACTGTACTTACTCTCACACACGTTACAACTATATGAATTAGCATGAACAACTGCCATTACGGTAAAGAGTTCACTGTACTTCCTCTCACACATGTTACAACTATATGAGTTAGGAGGAACAACTGCCATTACGTTAAACAGTTCACTCTACTTACTCTCATACATTTTACAACTATATGAATTAGCATGAACAACTGCCCTTATGGTAAACAGCTCGCTGTACTTACTCTCACACACGTTACAACTATATGAGTTAGCATGAACAACTGCCATTACGGTAAACAGTTCACTGTACTTACGCTCACAACGCGTTACAACTATATGAGTTAGCCTGAACAACTGCCATTACGATAAACCGTTCACTGTACTTACTCTCACACACGTTACAACTATATGAGTTAGCATGAACAACTGCCATTACGGTAAAGAGTTCACTGTACTTCCTCTCACACATGTTACAACTATATGAGTTAGGAGGAACAACTGCCATTACGTTAAACAGTTCACTCTACTTACTCTCATACATGTTACAACTATATGAGTTAGCATGATCAACTGCCATTACGGTAAACAGTTCACTGTACTTAATCTCACAACACATTAAAACTATATGAGTTAGCATGAACAACTGCCATTACGGTAAACAGTTCACTCTACTTACTCTCACACACATTACAACTATATTATTTAGCATGAAAAACTGCCATTACGGTAAACAGTTCACTGTACTTACTCTCAAAACACGTTACAACTATATTAGTTAGCATGAACAACTGCCATTACGGTAAACAGTTCACTGTACTTACTTTCATACATGTTACAACTATATGAGTTAGCATGAACAACTGCAATTACGGTAAACAGTTCACTGTACCTACGCTCACAACGCGTTACAACTATATGAGTTAGCCTGAACAACTGCCATTACGATAAACCGTTCACTGTACTTACTCTCATACATGTTACAACTATATGAGTTAGCATGAACAACTGCCATTACGGTAAAGAGTTCACTCTACTTACTCTCACACACATTACAACTATATTATTTAGCATGAACAACTGCCATTACGGTAAACAGTTCACTGTACTTTCTCTCACACACGTTACAACTATATGAGTTAGCATGAACAACTACCATCACGGTAAACAGTTCACTGTACTTACGCTCATACCCGTAACACCTATATGAGTTAGCATGAACAACTGCCATTACGGTAAACCGTTCACTGTACTTACTCTCACACACGTTACAACTATATGAGTTAGGAGGAACAACTGCCATTACGTTAAACAGTTCACTCTACTTCCTCTCATACATGTTACAACTATATGAGTTAGCATGAACAACTGCCATTACGGTAAACAGTTCACTGTACTTACTCTCAACACATTACAACTATATGAGTTAGCATGAACAACTGCCATTACGGTCAACAGTTCACTGTACTTACTTTCATACATGTTACAACTATATGAGTTAGCCTGAACAACTGCCATTACGGTAAACAGTTCACTGTACTTTCTCTCACACACGTTACAACTATATGAGTTAGCATGAAGAACTGCCATTACGGTAAACAGTTCACTGTACTTACTTTCATACATGTTACAACTATATGAGTTAGCCTGAACAACTGCCATTACGGTAAACAGTTCACTGTACTTTCTCTCACACACGTTACAACTATATGAGTTAGCAAGAACAACTACCATTACGGTAAACAGTTCACTGTACTTACGCTCATACACGTTACACCTATATGAGTTAGCATGAACAACTGCCATTACGGTAAACAGTTCACTGTACTTACTTTCATACATGTTACAACTATATGAGTTAGCATGAACAACTGCAATTACGGTAAACAGTTTACTGTACCTACGCTCACAACGCGTTACAACTATATGAGTTAGCCTGAACAACTGCCATTACGATAAACCGTTCACTGTACTTACTCTCATACATGTTACAACTATATGAGTTAGCATGAACAACTGCCATTACGGTAAACAGTTCACTATACTTACTCTCACACACATTACAACTATATTATTTAGCATGAACAACTGCCATTACGGTAAACAGTTCACTGTACTTTCTCTCACACACGTAACAACTATATGAGTTAGCATGAACAACTGCCATCACGGTAAACAGTTCACTGTACTTACGCTCATCCACGTAACACCTATATGAGTTAGCATGAACAACTGCCATTACGGTAAACCGTTCAATGTAATTAGGTTCACACACGTTACATATATATGAGTTAGCATGAACAACTGCAATTACGGTAAACAGTTCACTGTACTTACGCTTACAACGCGTTACAACTATATGAGTTAGCCTGAACAACTGCCATTACGATAAACCGTTCACTGTACTTACTCTCACACACGTTACAACTATATGAGTTAGCATGAACAACTGCCATTACGGTAAAGAGTTCACTGTACTTCCTCTCACAAATGTTACAACTATATGAGTTAGGAGGAACAACTGCCATTACGTTAAACAGTTCACTCTACTTACTCTCATACATGTTACAACTATATGAGTTAGCATGAACAACTGCCATTACGGTAAACAGTTCACTGTACTTACTCTCACAACACATTACAACTATATGAGTTAGCATGAACAACTGCCATTACGGTAAACAGTTCACTGTACTTACTCACACAACACGTTACAACTACATGAGTTAGCATGAACACCTGCCATTACGGTAAACAGTTCGCTGTACTTACTCTCAGACACGTTACAACTATATGAGTTAGCATGAACAACTGCCATTACGGTAAAGAGTTCACTGTACTTCCTCTCACACATGTTACAACTATATGAGTTAGCATGAACAACTGCCATTACGGTAAACAGTTCACTGTACTTACTCTCACAACAAATTACAACTATATGAGTTAGCATGAACAACTGCCATTACGGTAAACAGTTCACTGTACTTACGCTCACAATGCGTTACAACTATATGAGTTAGCCTGAACAACTGCCATTACGATAAACCGTTCACTGTACTTACTCTCACACACGTTACAACTATATGAGTTAGCATGAACAACTGCCATTACGGTAAAGAGTTCACTGTATTTCCTCTCACACATGTTACAACTATATGAGTTAGGAGGAACAACTGCCATTACGTTAAACAGTTCACTCTACTTAATCTCATACATTTTACAACTATATGAATTAGCATGAACAACTGCCCTTATGGTAAACAGCTCGCTGTACTTACTCTCACACACGTTACAACTATATGAGTTAGCATGAGCAACTGCCCTTACGGTAAACAGTTCGCTGTACTTACTCTCACACACGTTACAACTATATGAGTTAGCATGAACAAGTGCCATTATGGTAAACAGTTCGCTGTACTTACTCTCAGACATGTTACAACTATATGAGTTAGCATGAACAACTGCCATTACGGTAAACAGTTCGCTGTACTTACTCTCACACACGTTACAACTATATGAGTTAGCATGAACAACTGCCATTACGGTAAAGAGTTCACTGTACTTCCTCTCACACATGTTACAACTATATGAGTTAGGAGGAACAACTGCCATTACGTTAAAGAGTTCACTCTACTTACTCTCATGCATGTTACAACTATATGAGTTAGCATGAACAACTGCCATTACGGTAAACAGTTCACTGTACTTACTCTCACAACACATTACAACTATATGAGTTAGCATGAACAACTGCCATTACGGTAAACAGTTCGCTGTACTTACTCTCACAACAAGTTACAACTATATTAGTTAGCATGAACAACTGCCATTACGGTAAATAGTTCACTGTACTTACTTTCATACATGTTACAACTATATGAGTTAGCATGAACAACTGCCATTACGGTAAACAGTTCACTGTACTTTCTCTCACACACGTTACAACTATATGAGTTAGCATGAACAACTACCATCACGGTAAACAGTTCACTGTACTTACGCTCACAACGCGTTACAACTATATGAGTTAGCCTGAACAACTGCCATTACGATAAACCGTTCACTGTACTTACTCTCACACACGTTACAACTATATGAGTTAGCATGAACAACTGCCATTACGGTAAAGAGTTCACTGTACTTCCTCTCACACATGTTACAACTATATGAGTTAGGAGGAACAACTGCCATTACGTTAAACAGTTCACTCTACTTACTCTCATACATGTTACAACTATATGAGTTAGCATGAACAACTGCCATTACGGTAAACAGTTCACTGTACTTAATCTCACAACACATTAAAACTATATGAGTTAGCATGAACAAATGCCATTACGGTAAACAGTTCACTCTACTTACTCTCACACACATTACAACTATATTATTTAGCATGAAAAACTGCCATTACGGTAAACAGTTCACTGTACTTACTCTCAAAACACGTTACAACTATATTAGTTAGCATGAACAACTGCCATTACGGTAAACAGTTCACTGTACTTACTTTCATACATGTTACAACTATATGAGTTAGCATGAACAACTGCAATTACGGTAAACAGTTCACTGTACCTACGCTCACAACGCGTTACAACTATATGAGTTAGCCTGAACAACTGCCATTACGATAAACCGTTCACTGTACTTACTCTCATACATGTTACAACTATATGAGTTAGCATGAACAACTGCCATTACGGTAAAGAGTTCACTCTACTTACTCTCACACACATTACAACTATATTATTTAGCATGAACAACTGCCATTACGGTAAACAGTTCACTGTACTTTCTCTCACACACGTTACAACTATATGAGTTAGCATGAACAACTACCATCACGGTAAACAGTTCACTGTACTTACGCTCATACCCGTAACACCTATATGAGTTAGCATGAACAACTGCCATTACGGTAAACCGTTCAATGTAATTAGGTTCACACACGTTACATATATATGAGTTAGCATGAACAACTGCAATTACGGTAAACAGTTCACTGTACTTACGCTTACAACGCGTTACAACTATATGAGTTAGCCTGAACAACTGCCATTACGATAAACCGTTCACTGTACTTACGCTCACACACGTTACAACTATATGAGTTAGGAGGAACAACTGCCATTACGTTAAACAGTTCACTCTACTTCCTCTCATACATGTTACAACTATATGAGTTAGCATGAACAACTGCCATTACGGTAAACAGTTCACTGTACTTACTCTCACAACACATTACAACTATATGAGTTAGCATGAACAACTGCCATTACGGTAAACAGTTCACTGTACTTACTTTCATACATGTTACAACTATATGAGTTAGCCTGAACAACTGCCATTACGGTAAACAGTTCACTGTACTTTCTCTCACACACGTTACAACTATATGAGTTAGCATGAAGAACTGCCATTACGGTAAACAGTTCACTGTACTTACTTTCATACATGTTACAACTATATGAGTTAGCCTGAACAACTGCCATTACGGTAAACAGTTCACTGTACTTTCTCTCACACACGTTACAACTATATGAGTTAGCAAGAACAACTACCATTACGGTAAACAGTTCACTGTACTTACGCTCATACACGTTACACCTATATGAGTTAGCATGAACAACTGCCATTACGGTAAACAGTTCACTGTACTTACTCTCATACATGTTACAACTATATGAGTTAGCATGAACAACTGCAATTATTGTAAACAGTTCACTGTACTTACGCTCACAATGCGTTACAACTATATGAGTTAGCCTGAACAACTGCCATTACGATAAACCGTTCACTGTACTTACTCTCACACACGTTACAACTATATGAGTTAGCATGAACAACTGCCATTACGGTAAAGAGTTCACTGTACTTCCTCTCACACATGTTACAACTATATGAGTTAGGAGGAACAACTGCCATTACGTTAAACAGTTCACTCTACTTACTCTCATGCATGTTACAACTATATGAGTTAGCATGAACAACTGCATTTACGGTAAAAATTTCACTGTACTTACTCTCACAACACATTACAACTATATGAGTTAGCATGAACAACTGCCATTACGGTAAACAGTTCACTGTACTTACTCACACAACACGTTACAACTACATGAGTTAGCATGAACAACTGCCATTACGGTAAACAGTTCGCTGTACTTACTCTCACAACAAGTTACAACTATATTAGTTAGCATGAACAACTGCCATTACGGTAAACAGTTCACTGTACTTACTTTCATACATGTTACAACTATATGAGTTAGCCTGAACAACTGCCATTACGGTAAACAGTTCACTGTACTTTCTCTCACACACGTTACAACTATATGAGTTAGCATGAACAACTACCACTACAGTAAACAGTTCACTGTACTTACGCTCATACACGTTACACCTATATGAGTTAGCATGAACAACTGCCATTACGGTAAACAGTTCACTGTACTTACTCTCATACATGTTACAACTATATGAGTTAGCATGAACAACTGCAATTACGGTAAACAATTCACTGTACTTACGCTCACAGTGCGTTACAACTATATGAGTTAGCCTGAACAACTGCCATTACGATAAACCGTTCACTGTACTTACTCTCACACACGTTACAACTATATGAATTAGCATGAACAACTGCCTTTACGGTAAAGAGTTCACTGTACTTCCTCTCACACATGTTACAACTATATGAGTTAGGAGGAACAACTGCCATTACGTTAAACAGTTCACTCTACTTACTGTCATACATTTTACAACTATATGAATTAGCATGAACAACTTCCCTTATGGTAAACAGCTCGCTGTACTTACTCTCACACACGTTACAACTATATGAGTTAGCATGAACAACTGCCATTACGGTAAACAGTTCACTGTACTTACGCTCACAACGCGTTACAACTATATGAGTTAGCCTGAACAACTGCCATTACGATAAACCGTTCACTGTACTTACTCTCACACACGTTACAACTATATGAGTTAGCATGAACAACTGCCATTACGGTAAAGAGTTCACTGTACTTCCTCTCACACATGTTACAACTATATGAGTTAGGAGGAACAACTGCCATTACGTTAAACAGTTCACTCTACTTACTCTCATACATGTTACAACTATATGAGTTAGCATGAACAACTGCCATTACGGTAAACAGTTCACTGTACTTAATCTCACAACACATTACAACTATATGAGTTAGCATGAACAACTGCCATTACGGTAAACAGTTCACTCTACTTACTCTCACACACATTACAACTATATTATTTAGCATGAAAAACTGCCATTACGGTAAAGAGTTCACTGTACTTACTCTCAAAACACGTTACAACTATATGAATTAGCATGAACAACTGCCTTTACGGTAAAGAGTTCACTGTACTTCCTCTCACACATGTTACAACTATATGAGTTAGGAGGAACAACTGCCATTACGTTAAACAGTTCACTCTACTTACTGTCATACATTTTACAACTATATGAATTAGCATGAACAACTTCCCTTATGGTAAACAGCTCGCTGTACTTACTCTCACACACGTTACAACTATATGAGTTAGCATGAACAACTGCCATTACGGTAAACAGTTCACTGTACTTACGCTCACAACGCGTTACAACTATATGAGTTAGCCTGAACAACTGCCATTACGATAAACCGTTCACTGTACTTACTCTCACACACGTTACAACTATATGAGTTAGCATGAACAACTGCCATTACGGTAAAGAGTTCACTGTACTTCCTCTCACACATGTTACAACTATATGAGTTAGGAGGAACAACTGCCATTACGTTAAACAGTTCACTCTACTTACTCTCATACATGTTACAACTATATGAGTTAGCATGAACAACTGCCATTACGGTAAACAGTTCACTGTACTTAATCTCACAACACATTACAACTATATGAGTTAGCATGAACAACTGCCATTACGGTAAACAGTTCACTCTACTTACTCTCACACACATTACAACTATATTATTTAGCATGAAAAACTGCCATTACGGTAAAGAGTTCACTGTACTTACTCTCAAAACACGTTACAACTATATTAGTTAGCATGAACAACTGCCATTACGGTAAACAGTTCACTGTACTTACTTTCATACATGTTACAACTATATGAGTTAGCATGAACAACTGCAATTACGGTAAACAGTTTACTGTACCTACGCTCACAACGCGTTACAACTATATGAGTTAGCCTGAACAACTGCCATTACGATAAACCGTTCACTGTACTTACTCTCATACATGTTACAACTATATGAGTTAGCATGAACAACTGCCATTACGGTAAACAGTTCACTATACTTACTCTCACACACATTACAACTATATTATTTAGCATGAACAACTGCCATTACGGTAAACAGTTCACTGTACTTTCTCTCACACACGTTACAACTATATGAGTTAGCATGAACAACTACCATCACGGTAAACAGTTCACTGTACTTACGCTCATACACGTAACACCTATATGAGTTAGCATGAACAACTGCCATTACGGTAAACCGTTCAATGTAATTAGGTTCACACACGTTACATATATATGAGTTAGCATGAACAACTGCAATTACGGTAAACAGTTCACTGTACTTACGCTTACAACGCGTTACAACTACATGAGTTAGCCTGAACAACTGCCATTACGATAAACCGTTCACTGTACTTACTCTCACACACGTTACAACTATATGAGTTAGCATGAACAACTGCCATTACGGTAAAGAGTTCACTGTACTTCCTCTCACACATGTTACAACTATATGAGTTAGGAGGAACAACTGCCATTACGTTAAACAGTTCACTCTACTTACTCTCATACATGTTACAACTATATGAGTTAGCATGAACAACTGCCATTACGGTAAACAGTTCACTGTATTTACTCTCACAACACATTACAACTATATGAGTTAGCATGAACAACTGCCATTACGGTAAACAGTTCACTGTACTTACTCACACAACACGTTACAACTACATGAGTTAGCATGAACACCTGCCATTACGGTAAACAGATCGCTGTACTTACTCTCAGACACGTTACAACTATATGAGTTAGCATGAACAACTGCCATTACGGTAAAGAGTTCACTGTACTTACTCTCACAACAAATTACAACTATATGAGTTAGCATGAACAACTGCCATTACGGTAAACAGTTCACTGTACTTACGCTCACAATGCGTTACAACTATATGAGTTAGGAGGAACAACTGCCATTACGTTAAACAGTTCACTCTACTTAATCTCATACATTTTACAACTATATGAATTAGCATGAACAACTGCCCTTATGGTAAACAGCTCGCTGTACTTACTCTCACACACGTTACAACTATATGAGTTAGCATGAGCAACTGCCCTTACGGTAAACAGTTCGCTGTACTTACTCTCACACACGTTACAACTATATGAGTTAGCATGAACAAGTGCCATTATGGTAAACAGTTCGCTGTACTTACTCTCAGACATGTTACAACTATATGAGTTAGCATGAACAACTGCCATTACGGTAAACAGTTCGCTGTACTTACTCTCACACACGTTACAACTATATGAGTTAGCATGAACAACTGCCATTACGGTAAAGAGTTCACTGTACTTCCTCTCACACATGTTACAACTATATGAGTTAGGAGGAACAACTGCCATTACGTTAAAGAGTTCACTCTACTTACTCTCATGCATGTTACAACTATATGAGTTAGCATGAACAACTGCCATTACGGTAAACAGTTCACTGTACTTACTCTCACAACACATTACAACTATATGAGTTAGCATGAACAACTGCCATTACGGTAAACAGTTCGCTGTACTTACTCTCACAACAAGTTACAACTATATTAGTTAGCATGAACAACTGCCATTACGGTAAACAGTTCACTGTACTTACTTTCATACATGTTACAACTATATGAGTTAGCATGAACAACTGCCATTACGGTAAACAGTTCACTGTACTTTCTCTCACACACGTTACAACTATATGAGTTAGCATGAACAACTACCATCACGGTAAACAGTTCACTGTACTTACGCTCACAACGCGTTACAACTATATGAGTTAGCCTGAACAACTGCCATTACGATAAACCGTTCACTGTACTTACTCTCACACACGTTACAACTATATGAGTTAGCATGAACAACTGCCATTACGGTAAAGAGTTCACTGTACTTCCTCTCACACATGTTACAACTATATGAGTTAGGAGGAACAACTGCCATTACGTTAAACAGTTCACTCTACTTACTCTCATACATGTTACAACTATATGAGTTAGCATGAACAACTGCCATTACGGTAAACAGTTCACTGTACTTAATCTCACAACACATTAAAACTATATGAGTTAGCATGAACAAATGCCATTACGGTAAACAGTTCACTCTACTTACTCTCACACACATTACAACTATATTATTTAGCATGAAAAACTGCCATTACGGTAAACAGTTCACTGTACTTACTCTCAAAACACGTTACAACTATATTAGTTAGCATGAACAACTGCCATTACGGTAAACAGTTCACTGTACTTACTTTCATACATGTTACAACTATATGAGTTAGCATGAACAACTGCAATTACGGTAAACAGTTCACTGTACCTACGCTCACAACGCGTTACAACTATATGAGTTAGCCTGAACAACTGCCATTACGATAAACCGTTCACTGTACTTACTCTCATACATGTTACAACTATATGAGTTAGCATGAACAACTGCCATTACGGTAAAGAGTTCACTCTACTTACTCTCACACACATTACAACTATATTATTTAGCATGAACAACTGCCATTACGGTAAACAGTTCACTGTACTTTCTCTCACACACGTTACAACTATATGAGTTAGCATGAACAACTACCATCACGGTAAACAGTTCACTGTACTTACGCTCATACCCGTAACACCTATATGAGTTAGCATGAACAACTGCCATTACGGTAAACCGTTCAATGTAATTAGGTTCACACACGTTACATATATATGAGTTAGCATGAACAACTGCAATTACGGTAAACAGTTCACTGTACTTACGCTTACAACGCGTTACAACTATATGAGTTAGCCTGAACAACTGCCATTACGATAAACCGTTCACTGTACTTACGCTCACACACGTTACAACTATATGAGTTAGGAGGAACAACTGCCATTACGTTAAACAGTTCACTCTACTTCCTCTCATACATGTTACAACTATATGAGTTAGCATGAACAACTGCCATTACGGTAAACAGTTCACTGTACTTACTCTCACAACACATTACAACTATATGAGTTAGCATGAACAACTGCCATTACGGTAAACAGTTCACTGTACTTACTTTCATACATGTTACAACTATATGAGTTAGCCTGAACAACTGCCATTACGGTAAACAGTTCACTGTACTTTCTCTCACACACGTTACAACTATATGAGTTAGCATGAAGAACTGCCATTACGGTAAACAGTTCACTGTACTTACTTTCATACATGTTACAACTATATGAGTTAGCCTGAACAACTGCCATTACGGTAAACAGTTCACTGTACTTTCTCTCACACACGTTACAACTATATGAGTTAGCAAGAACAACTACCATTACGGTAAACAGTTCACTGTACTTACGCTCATACACGTTACACCTATATGAGTTAGCATGAACAACTGCCATTACGGTAAACAGTTCACTGTACTTACTCTCATACATGTTACAACTATATGAGTTAGCATGAACAACTGCAATTATTGTAAACAGTTCACTGTACTTACGCTCACAATGCGTTACAACTATATGAGTTAGCCTGAACAACTGCCATTACGATAAACCGTTCACTGTACTTACTCTCACACACGTTACAACTATATGAGTTAGCATGAACAACTGCCATTACGGTAAAGAGTTCACTGTACTTCCTCTCACACATGTTACAACTATATGAGTTAGGAGGAACAACTGCCATTACGTTAAACAGTTCACTCTACTTACTCTCATGCATGTTACAACTATATGAGTTAGCATGAACAACTGCATTTACGGTAAAAATTTCACTGTACTTACTCTCACAACACATTACAACTATATGAGTTAGCATGAACAACTGCCATTACGGTAAACAGTTCACTGTACTTACTCACACAACACGTTACAACTACATGAGTTAGCATGAACAACTGCCATTACGGTAAACAGTTCGCTGTACTTACTCTCACAACAAGTTACAACTATATTAGTTAGCATGAACAACTGCCATTACGGTAAACAGTTCACTGTACTTACTTTCATACATGTTACAACTATATGAGTTAGCCTGAACAACTGCCATTACGGTAAACAGTTCACTGTACTTTCTCTCACACACGTTACAACTATATGAGTTAGCATGAACAACTACCACTACAGTAAACAGTTCACTGTACTTACGCTCATACACGTTACACCTATATGAGTTAGCATGAACAACTGCCATTACGGTAAACAGTTCACTGTACTTACTCTCATACATGTTACAACTATATGAGTTAGCATGAACAACTGCAATTACGGTAAACAATTCACTGTACTTACGCTCACAGTGCGTTACAACTATATGAGTTAGCCTGAACAACTGCCATTACGATAAACCGTTCACTGTACTTACTCTCACACACGTTACAACTATATGAATTAGCATGAACAACTGCCTTTACGGTAAAGAGTTCACTGTACTTCCTCTCACACATGTTACAACTATATGAGTTAGGAGGAACAACTGCCATTACGTTAAACAGTTCACTCTACTTACTGTCATACATTTTACAACTATATGAATTAGCATGAACAACTTCCCTTATGGTAAACAGCTCGCTGTACTTACTCTCACACACGTTACAACTATATGAGTTAGCATGAACAACTGCCATTACGGTAAACAGTTCACTGTACTTACGCTCACAACGCGTTACAACTATATGAGTTAGCCTGAACAACTGCCATTACGATAAACCGTTCACTGTACTTACTCTCACACACGTTACAACTATATGACTTAGCATGAACAACTGCCATTACGGTAAAGAGTTCACTGTACTTCCTCTCACACATGTTACAACTATATGAGTTAGGAGGAACAACTGCCATTACGTTAAACAGTTCACTCTACTTACTCTCATACATGTTACAACTATATGAGTTAGCATGAACAACTGCCATTACGGTAAACAGTTCACTGTACTTAATCTCACAACACATTACAACTATATGAGTTAGCATGAACAACTGCCATTACGGTAAACAGTTCACTCTACTTACTCTCACACACATTACAACTATATTATTTAGCATGAAAAACTGCCATTACGGTAAAGAGTTCACTGTACTTACTCTCAAAACACGTTACAACTATATTAGTTAGCATGAACAACTGCCATTACGGTAAACAGTTCACTGTACTTACTTTCATACATGTTACAACTATATGAGTTAGCATGAACAACTGCAATTACGGTAAACAGTTTACTGTACCTACGCTCACAACGCGTTACAACTATATGAGTTAGCATGAACAACTGCCATTACGGTAAACAGTTCACTATACTTACTCTCACACACATTACAACTATATTATTTAGCATGAACAACTGCCATTACGGTAAACAGTTCACTGTACTTTCTCTCACACACGTTACAACTATATGAGTTAGCATGAACAACTACCATCACGGTAAACAGTTCACTGTACTTACGCTCATACACGTAACACCTATATGAGTTAGCATGAACAACTGCCATTACGGTAAACCGTTCAATGTAATGAGGTTCACACACGTTACATATATATGAGTTAGCATGAACAACTGCAATTACGGTAAACAGTTCACTGTACTTACGCTTACAACGCGTTACAACTATATGAGTTAGCCTGAACAACTGCCATTACGATAAACCGTTCACTGTACTTACTCTCACACACGTTACAACTATATGAGTTAGCATGAACAACTGCCATTACGGTAAAGAGTTCACTGTACTTCCTCTTACACATGTTACAACTATATGAGTTAGGAGGAACAACTGCCATTACGTTAAACAGTTCACTCTACTTACTCTCATACATGTTACAACTATATGAGTTAGCATGAACAACTGCCATTACGGTAAACAGTTCACTGTACTTACTCTCACAACACATTACAACTATATGAGTTAGCATGAACAACTGCCATTACGGTAAACAGTTCACTGTACTTACTCACACAACACGTTACAACTACATGAGTTAGCATGAACACCTGCCATTACGGTAAACAGTTCGCTGTACTTACTCTCAGACACGTTACAACTATATGAGTTAGCATGAACAACTGCCATTACGGTAAAGAGTTCACTGTACTTCCTCTCACACATGTTACAACTATATGAGTTAGCATGAACAACTGCCATTACGGTAAACAGTTCACTGTACTTACTCTCACAACAAATTACAACTATATGAGTTAGCATGAACAACTGCCATTACGGTAAACAGTTCACTGTACTTACTCTCACACACGTTACAACTACATGAGTTAGCATGAACAACTGCCATTACGGTAAACAGTTCACTGTACTTACTCTCACACACGTTACAACTATATGAGTTAGCATGAACAACTGCCATTACGGTAAACAGTTCACTGTACTTTCTCTCACACACGTTACAACTATATGAGTTAGCAAGAACAACTACCATTACGGTAAACAGTTCACTGTACTTACGCTCATACACGTTACACCTATATGAGTTAGCATGAACAACTGCCATTACGGTAAACAGTTCACTGTACTTACTCTCATACATGTTACAACTATATGAGTTAGCATGAACAACTGCAATTATGGTAAACAGTTCACTGTACTTACGCTCACAATGCGTTACAACTATATGAGTTAGCCTGAACAACTGCCATTACGATAAACCGTTCACTGTACTTACTCTCACACACGTTACAACTATATGAGTTAGCATGAACAACTGCCATTACGGTAAACAGTTCACTGTACTTACGCTCACAATGCGTTACAACTATATGAGTTAGGAGGAACAACTGCCATTACGTTAAACAGTTCACTCTACTTAATCTCATACATTTTACAACTATATGAATTAGCATGAACAACTGCCCTTATGGTAAACAGCTCGCTGTACTTACTCTCACACACGTTACAACTATATGAGTTAGCATGAGCAACTGCCCTTACGGTAAACAGTTCGCTGTACTTACTCTCACACACGTTACAACTATATGAGTTAGCATGAACAAGTGCCATTATGGTAAACAGTTCGCTGTACTTACTCTCAGACATGTTACAACTATATGAGTTAGCATGAACAACTGCCATTACGGTAAACAGTTCGCTGTACTTACTCTCACACACGTTACAACTATATGAGTTAGCATGAACAACTGCCATTACGGTAAAGAGTTCACTGTACTTCCTCTCACACATGTTACAACTATATGAGTTAGGAGGAACAACTGCCATTACGTTAAAGAGTTCACTCTACTTACTCTCATGCATGTTACAACTATATGAGTTAGCATGAACAACTGCCATTACGGTAAACAGTTCACTGTACTTACTCTCACAACACATTACAACTATATGAGTTAGCATGAACAACTGCCATTACGGTAAACAGTTCGCTGTACTTACTCTCACAACAAGTTACAACTATATTAGTTAGCATGAACAACTGCCATTACGGTAAACAGTTCACTGTACTTACTTTCATACATGTTACAACTATATGAGTTAGCATGAACAACTGCCATTACGGTAAACAGTTCACTGTACTTTCTCTCACACACGTTACAACTATATGAGTTAGCATGAACAACTACCATCACGGTAAACAGTTCACTGTACTTACGCTCACAACGCGTTACAACTATATGAGTTAGCCTGAACAACTGCCATTACGATAAACCGTTCACTGTACTTACTCTCACACACGTTACAACTATATGAGTTAGCATGAACAACTGCCATTACGGTAAAGAGTTCACTGTACTTCCTCTCACACATGTTACAACTATATGAGTTAGGAGGAACAACTGCCATTACGTTAAACAGTTCACTCTACTTACTCTCATACATGTTACAACTATATGAGTTAGCATGAACAACTGCCATTACGGTAAACAGTTCACTGTACTTAATCTCACAACACATTAAAACTATATGAGTTAGCATGAACAAATGCCATTACGGTAAACAGTTCACTCTACTTACTCTCACACACATTACAACTATATTATTTAGCATGAAAAACTGCCATTACGGTAAACAGTTCACTGTACTTACTCTCTAAACACGTTACAACTATATTAGTTAGCATGAACAACTGCCATTACGGTAAACAGTTCACTGTACTTACTTTCATACATGTTACAACTATATGAGTTAGCATGAACAACTGCAATTACGGTAAACAGTTCACTGTACCTACGCTCACAACGCGTTACAACTATATGAGTTAGCCTGAACAACTGCCATTACGATAAACCGTTCACTGTACTTACTCTCATACATGTTACAACTATATGAGTTAGCATGAACAACTGCCATTACGGTAAAGAGTTCACTCTACTTACTCTCACACACATTACAACTATATTATTTAGCATGAACAACTGCCATTACGGTAAACAGTTCACTGTACTTTCTCTCACACACGTTACAACTATATGAGTTAGCATGAACAACTACCATCACGGTAAACAGTTCACTGTACTTACGCTCATACCCGTAACACCTATATGAGTTAGCATGAACAACTGCCATTACGGTAAACCGTTCAATGTAATTAGGTTCACACACGTTACATATATATGAGTTAGCATGAACAACTGCAATTACGGTAAACAGTTCACTGTACTTACGCTTACAACGCGTTACAACTATATGAGTTAGCCTGAACAACTGCCATTACGATAAACCGTTCACTGTACTTACGCTCACACACGTTACAACTATATGAGTTAGGAGGAACAACTGCCATTACGTTAAACAGTTCACTCTACTTCCTCTCATACATGTTACAACTATATGAGTTAGCATGAACAACTGCCATTACGGTAAACAGTTCACTGTACTTACTCTCACAACACATTACAACTATATGAGTTAGCATGAACAACTGCCATTACGGTAAACAGTTCACTGTACTTACTTTCATACATGTTACAACTATATGAGTTAGCCTGAACAACTGCCATTACGGTAAACAGTTCACTGTACTTTCTCTCACACACGTTACAACTATATGAGTTAGCATGAAGAACTGCCATTACGGTAAACAGTTCACTGTACTTACTTTCATACATGTTACAACTATATGAGTTAGCCTGAACAACTGCCATTACGGTAAACAGTTCACTGTACTTTCTCTCACACACGTTACAACTATATGAGTTAGCAAGAACAACTACCATTACGGTAAACAGTTCACTGTACTTACGCTCATACACGTTACACCTATATGAGTTAGCATGAACAACTGCCATTACGGTAAACAGTTCACTGTACTTACTCTCATACATGTTACAACTATATGAGTTAGCATGAACAACTGCAATTATTGTAAACAGTTCACTGTACTTACGCTCACAATGCGTTACAACTATATGAGTTAGCCTGAACAACTGCCATTACGATAAACCGTTCACTGTACTTACTCTCACACACGTTACAACTATATGAGTTAGCATGAACAACTGCCATTACGGTAAAGAGTTCACTGTACTTCCTCTCACACATGTTACAACTATATGAGTTAGGAGGAACAACTGCCATTACGTTAAACAGTTCACTCTACTTACTCTCATGCATGTTACAACTATATGAGTTAGCATGAACAACTGCATTTACGGTAAAAATTTCACTGTACTTACTCTCACAACACATTACAACTATATGAGTTAGCATGAACAACTGCCATTACGGTAAACAGTTCACTGTACTTACTCACACAACACGTTACAACTACATGAGTTAGCATGAACAACTGCCATTACGGTAAACAGTTCGCTGTACTTACTCTCACAACAAGTTACAACTATATTAGTTAGCATGAACAACTGCCATTACGGTAAACAGTTCACTGTACTTACTTTCATACATGTTACAACTATATGAGTTAGCCTGAACAACTGCCATTACGGTAAACAGTTCACTGTACTTTCTCTCACACACGTTACAACTATATGAGTTAGCATGAACAACTACCACTACAGTAAACAGTTCACTGTACTTACGCTCATACACGTTACACCTATATGAGTTAGCATGAACAACTGCCATTACGGTAAACAGTTCACTGTACTTACTCTCATACATGTTACAACTATATGAGTTAGCATGAACAACTGCAATTACGGTAAACAATTCACTGTACTTACGCTCACAGTGCGTTACAACTATATGAGTTAGCCTGAACAACTGCCATTACGATAAACCGTTCACTGTACTTACTCTCACACACGTTACAACTATATGAATTAGCATGAACAACTGCCTTTACGGTAAAGAGTTCACTGTACTTCCTCTCACACATGTTACAACTATATGAGTTAGGAGGAACAACTGCCATTACGTTAAACAGTTCACTCTACTTACTGTCATACATTTTACAACTATATGAATTAGCATGAACAACTTCCCTTATGGTAAACAGCTCGCTGTACTTACTCTCACACACGTTACAACTATATGAGTTAGCATGAACAACTGCCATTACGGTAAACAGTTCACTGTACTTACGCTCACAACGCGTTACAACTATATGAGTTAGCCTGAACAACTGCCATTACGATAAACCGTTCACTGTACTTACTCTCACACACGTTACAACTATATGACTTAGCATGAACAACTGCCATTACGGTAAAGAGTTCACTGTACTTCCTCTCACACATGTTACAACTATATGAGTTAGGAGGAACAACTGCCATTACGTTAAACAGTTCACTCTACTTACTCTCATACATGTTACAACTATATGAGTTAGCATGAACAACTGCCATTACGGTAAACAGTTCACTGTACTTAATCTCACAACACATTACAACTATATGAGTTAGCATGAACAACTGCCATTACGGTAAACAGTTCACTCTACTTACTCTCACACACATTACAACTATATTATTTAGCATGAAAAACTGCCATTACGGTAAAGAGTTCACTGTACTTACTCTCAAAACACGTTACAACTATATTAGTTAGCATGAACAACTGCCATTACGGTAAACAGTTCACTGTACTTACTTTCATACATGTTACAACTATATGAGTTAGCATGAACAACTGCAATTACGGTAAACAGTTTACTGTACCTACGCTCACAACGCGTTACAACTATATGAGTTAGCCTGAACAACTGCCATTACGATAAACCGTTCACTGTACTTACTCTCATACATGTTACAACTATATGAGTTAGCATGAACAACTGCCATTACGGTAAACAGTTCACTATACTTACTCTCACACACATTACAACTATATTATTTAGCATGAACAACTGCCATTACGGTAAACAGTTCACTGTACTTTCTCTCACACACGTTACAACTATATGAGTTAGCATGAACAACTACCATCACGGTAAACAGTTCACTGTACTTACGCTCATACACGTAACACCTATATGAGTTAGCATGAACAACTGCCATTACGGTAAACCGTTCAATGTAATTAGGTTCACACACGTTACATATATATGAGTTAGCATGAACAACTGCAATTACGGTAAACAGTTCACTGTACTTACGCTTACAACGCGTTACAACTATATGAGTTAGCCTGAACAACTGCCATTACGATAAACCGTTCACTGTACTTACTCTCACACACGTTACAACTATATGAGTTAGCATGAACAACTGCCATTACGGTAAAGAGTTCACTGTACTTCCTCTCACACATGTTACAACTATATGAGTTAGGAGGAACAACTGCCATTACGTTAAACAGTTCACTCTACTTACTCTCATACATGTTACAACTATATGAGTTAGCATGAACAACTGCCATTACGGTAAACAGTTCACTGTACTTACTCTCACAACACATTACAACTATATGAGTTAGCATGAACAACTGCCATTACGGTAAACAGTTCACTGTACTTACTCTCATACATGTTACAACTATATGAGTTAGCATGAACAACTGCAATTATTGTAAACAGTTCACTGTACTTACGCTCACAATGCGTTACAACTATATGAGTTAGCCTGAACAACTGCCATTACGGTAAACAGTTCACTGTACTTTCTCTCACACACGTTACAACTATATGAGTTAGCATGAAGAACTGCCATTACGGTAAACAGTTCACTGTACTTACTTTCATACATGTTACAACTATATGAGTTAGCCTGAACAACTGCCATTACGGTAAACAGTTCACTGTACTTTCTCTCACACACGTTACAACTATATGAGTTAGCAAGAACAACTACCATTACGGTAAACAGTTCACTGTACTTACGCTCATACACGTTACACCTATATGAGTTAGCATGAACAACTGCCATTACGGTAAACAGTTCACTGTACTTACTCTCATACATGTTACAACTATATGAGTTAGCATGAACAACTGCAATTATTGTAAACAGTTCACTGTACTTACGCTCACAATGCGTTACAACTATATGAGTTAGCCTGAACAACTGCCATTACGATAAACCGTTCACTGTACTTACTCTCACACACGTTACAACTATATGAGTTAGCATGAACAACTGCCATTACGGTAAAGAGTTCACTGTACTTCCTCTCACACATGTTACAACTATATGAGTTAGGAGGAACAACTGCCATTACGTTAAACAGTTCACTCTACTTACTCTCATGCATGTTACAACTATATGAGTTAGCATGAACAACTGCATTTACGGTAAAAATTTCACTGTACTTACTCTCACAACACATTACAACTATATGAGTTAGCATGAACAACTGCCATTACGGTAAACAGTTCACTGTACTTACTCACACAACACGTTACAACTACATGAGTTAGCATGAACAACTGCCATTACGGTAAACAGTTCGCTGTACTTACTCTCACAACAAGTTACAACTATATTAGTTAGCATGAACAACTGCCATTACGGTAAACAGTTCACTGTACTTACTTTCATACATGTTACAACTATATGAGTTAGCCTGAACAACTGCCATTACGGTAAACAGTTCACTGTACTTTCTCTCACACACGTTACAACTATATGAGTTAGCATGAACAACTACCACTACAGTAAACAGTTCACTGTACTTACGCTCATACACGTTACACCTATATGAGTTAGCATGAACAACTGCCATTACGGTAAACAGTTCACTGTACTTACTCTCATACATGTTACAACTATATGAGTTAGCATGAACAACTGCAATTACGGTAAACAATTCACTGTACTTACGCTCACAGTGCGTTACAACTATATGAGTTAGCCTGAACAACTGCCATTACGATAAACCGTTCACTGTACTTACTCTCACACACGTTACAACTATATGAATTAGCATGAACAACTGCCTTTACGGTAAAGAGTTCACTGTACTTCCTCTCACACATGTTACAACTATATGAGTTAGGAGGAACAACTGCCATTACGTTAAACAGTTCACTCTACTTACTGTCATACATTTTACAACTATATGAATTAGCATGAACAACTTCCCTTATGGTAAACAGCTCGCTGTACTTACTCTCACACACGTTACAACTATATGAGTTAGCATGAACAACTGCCATTACGGTAAACAGTTCACTGTACTTACGCTCACAACGCGTTACAACTATATGAGTTAGCCTGAACAACTGCCATTACGATAAACCGTTCACTGTACTTACTCTCACACACGTTACAACTATATGACTTAGCATGAACAACTGCCATTACGGTAAAGAGTTCACTGTACTTCCTCTCACACATGTTACAACTATATGAGTTAGGAGGAACAACTGCCATTACGTTAAACAGTTCACTCTACTTACTCTCATACATGTTACAACTATATGAGTTAGCATGAACAACTGCCATTACGGTAAACAGTTCACTGTACTTAATCTCACAACACATTACAACTATATGAGTTAGCATGAACAACTGCCATTACGGTAAACAGTTCACTCTACTTACTCTCACACACATTACAACTATATTATTTAGCATGAAAAACTGCCATTACGGTAAAGAGTTCACTGTACTTACTCTCAAAACACGTTACAACTATATTAGTTAGCATGAACAACTGCCATTACGGTAAACAGTTCACTGTACTTACTTTCATACATGTTACAACTATATGAGTTAGCATGAACAACTGCAATTACGGTAAACAGTTTACTGTACCTACGCTCACAACGCGTTACAACTATATGAGTTAGCCTGAACAACTGCCATTACGATAAACCGTTCACTGTACTTACTCTCATACATGTTACAACTATATGAGTTAGCATGAACAACTGCCATTACGGTAAACAGTTCACTATACTTACTCTCACACACATTACAACTATATTATTTAGCATGAACAACTGCCATTACGGTAAACAGTTCACTGTACTTTCTCTCACACACGTTACAACTATATGAGTTAGCATGAACAACTACCATCACGGTAAACAGTTCACTGTACTTACGCTCATACACGTAACACCTATATGAGTTAGCATGAACAACTGCCATTACGGTAAACCGTTCAATGTAATTAGGTTCACACACGTTACATATATATGAGTTAGCATGAACAACTGCAATTACGGTAAACAGTTCACTGTACTTACGCTTACAACGCGTTACAACTATATGAGTTAGCCTGAACAACTGCCATTACGATAAACCGTTCACTGTACTTACTCTCACACACGTTACAACTATATGAGTTAGCATGAACAACTGCCATTACGGTAAAGAGTTCACTGTACTTCCTCTCACACATGTTACAACTATATGAGTTAGGAGGAACAACTGCCATTACGTTAAACAGTTCACTCTACTTACTCTCATACATGTTACAACTATATGAGTTAGCATGAACAACTGCCATTACGGTAAACAGTTCACTGTACTTACTCTCACAACACATTACAACTATATGAGTTAGCATGAACAACTGCCATTACGGTAAACAGTTCACTGTACTTACTCACACAACACGTTACAACTACATGAGTTAGCATGAACACCTGCCATTACGGTAAACAGTTCGCTGTACTTACTCTCAGACACGTTACAACTATATGAGTTAGCATGAACAACTGCCATTACGGTAAAGAGTTCACTGTACTTCCTCTCACACATGTTACAACTATATGAGTTAGCATGAACAACTGCCATTACGGTAAACAGTTCACTGTACTTACTCTCACAACAAATTACAACTATATGAGTTAGCATGAACAACTGCCATTACGGTAAACAGTTCACTGTACTTACTCTCACACACGTTACAACTACATGAGTTAGCATGAACAACTGCCATTACGGTAAACAGTTCACTGTACTTACTCTCACACACGTTACAACTATATGAGTTAGCATGAACAACTGCCATTACGGTAAACAGTTCACTGTACTTTCTCTCACACACGTTACAACTATATGAGTTAGCAAGAACAACTACCATTACGGTAAACAGTTCACTGTACTTACGCTCATACACGTTACACCTATATGAGTTAGCATGAACAACTGCCATTACGGTAAACAGTTCACTGTACTTACTCTCATACATGTTACAACTATATGAGTTAGCATGAACAACTGCAATTATGGTAAACAGTTCACTGTACTTACGCTCACAATGCGTTACAACTATATGAGTTAGCCTGAACAACTGCCATTACGATAAACCGTTCACTGTACTTACTCTCACACACGTTACAACTATATGAGTTAGCATGAACAACTGCCATTACGGTAAAGAGTTCACTGTACTTCCTCTCACACATGTTACAACTATATGAGTTAGGAGGAACAACTGCCATTACGTTAAACAGTTCACTCTACTTAATCTCATACATTTTACAACTATATGAATTAGCATGAACAACTGCCCTTATGGTAAACAGCTCGCTGTACTTACTCTCACACACGTTACAACTATATGAGTTAGCATGAGCAACTGCCCTTACGGTAAACAGTTCGCTGTACTTTCTCTCACACACGTTACAACTATATGAGTTAGCATGAACAAGTGCCATTATGGTAAACAGTTCGCTGTACTTACTCTCAGACATGTTACAACTATATGAGTTAGCATGAACAACTGCCATTACGGTAAACAGTTCGCTGTACTTACTCTCACACACGTTACAACTATATGAGTTAGCATGAACAACTGCCATTACGGTAAAGAGTTCACTGTACTTCCTCTCACACATGTTACAACTATATGAGTTAGGAGGAACAACTGCCATTACGTTAAAGAGTTCACTCTACTTACTCTCATGCATGTTACAACTATATGAGTTAGCATGAACAACTGCCATTACGGTAAACAGTTCACTGTACTTAATCTCACAACACATTACAACTATATGAGTTAGCATGAACAACTGCCATTACGGTAAACAGTTCACTGTACTTACTCACACAACACGTTACAACTACATGAGTTAGCATGAACAACTGCCATTACGGTAAACAGTTCCCTGTACTTACTCTCACAACAAGTTACAACTATATTAGTTAGCATGAACAACTGCCATTACGGTAAACAGTTCACTGTACTTACTTTCATACATGTTACAACTATATGAGTTAGCATGAACAACTGCCATTACGGTAAACAGTTCACTGTACTTTCTCTCACACACGTTACAACTATATGAGTTAGCATGAACAACTACCATCACGGTAAACAGTTCACTGTACTTACGCTCATACACGTAACACCTATATGAGTTAGCATGAACAACTGCCATTACGGTAAACCGTTCAATGTAATTAGGTTCACACACGTTACATATATATGAGTTAGCATGAACAACTGCAATTACGGTAAACAGTTCACTGTACTTACGCTTACAACGCGTTACAACTATATGAGTTAGCCTGAACAACTGCAATTACGGTAAACAATTCACTGTACTTACGCTCACAATGCATTACAACTATATGAGTTAGCCTGAACAACTGCCATTACGACAAACCGTTCACTGTACTTACTCTCACACACGTTACAACTATATGAATTAGCATGAACAACTGCCCTTATGGTAAACAGCTCGCTGTACTTACTCTCACACACGTTACAACTATATGAGTTAGCATGAACAACTGCCATTACGGTAAACAGTTCACTGTACTTACGCTCACAACGCGTTACAACTATATGAGTTAGCCTGAACAACTGCCATTACGATAAACCGTTCACTGTACTTACTCTCACACACGTTACAACTATATGAGTTAGCATGAACAACTGCCATTACGGTAAAGAGTTCACTGTACTTCCTCTCACACATGTTACAACTATATGAGTTAGGAGGAACAACTGCCATTACGTTAAACAGTTCACTCTACTTACTCTCATACATGTTACAACTATATGAGTTAGCATGAACAACTGCCATTACGGTAAACAGTTCACTGTACTTAATCTCACAACACATTACAACTATATGAGTTAGCATGAACAACTGCCATTACGGTAAACAGTTCACTCTGCTTACTCTCACACACATTACAACTATATTATTTAGCATGAAAAACTGCCATTACGGTAAAGAGTTCACTGTACTTACTCTCAAAACACGTTACAACTATATTAGTTAGCATGAACCACTGCCATTACGGTAAACAGTTCACTGTACTTACTTTCATACATGTTACAACTATATGAGTTAGCATGAACAACTGCAATTACGGTAAACAGTTTACTGTACCTACGCTCACAACGCGTTACAACTATATGAGTTAGCCTGAACAACTGCCATTACGATAAACCGTTCACTGTACTTACTCTCATACATGTTACAACTATATGAGTTAGCATGAACAACTGCCATTACGGTAAACAGTTCACTATACTTACTCTCACACACATTACAACTATATTATTTAGCATGAACAACTGCCATTACGGTAAACAGTTCACTGTACTTTCTCTCACACACGTTACAACTATATGAGTTAGCATGAACAACTACCATCACGGTAAACAGTTCACTGTACTTACGCTCATACACGTAACACCTATATGAGTTAGCATGAACAACTGCCATTACGGTAAACCGTTCAATGTAATTAGGTTCACACACGTTACATATATATGAGTTAGCATGAACAACTGCAATTACGGTAAACAGTTCACTGTACTTACGCTTACAACGCGTTACAACTATATGAGTTAGCCTGAACAACTGCCATTACGATAAACCGTTCACTGTACTTACTCTCACACACGTTACAACTATATGAGTTAGCATGAACAACTGCCATTACGGTAAAGAGTTCACTGTACTTCCTCTCACACATGTTACAACTATATGAGTTAGGAGGAACAACTGCCATTACGTTAAACAGTTCACTCTACTTACTCTCATACATGTTACAACTATATGAGTTAGCATGAACAACTGCCATTACGGTAAACAGTTCACTGTACTTACTCTCACAACACATTACAACTATATGAGTTAGCATGAACAACTGCCATTACGGTAAACAGTTCACTGTACTTACTCACACAACACGTTACAACTACATGAGTTAGCATGAACACCTGCCATTACGGTAAACAGTTCGCTGTACTTACTCTCAGACACGTTACAACTATATGAGTTAGCATGAACAACTGCCATTACGGTAAAGAGTTCACTGTACTTCCTCTCACACATGTTACAACTATATGAGTTAGCATGAAGAACTGCCATTACGGTAAACAGTTCACTGTACTTACTCTCACAACAAATTACAACTATATGAGTTAGCATGAACAACTGCCATTACGGTAAACAGTTCACTGTACTTACTCTCACAACACATTACAACTATATGAGTTAGCATGAACAACTGCCATTACGGTAAACAGTTCACTGTACTTACTCACACAACACGTTACAACTACATGAGTTAGCATGAACACCTGCCATTACGGTAAACAGTTCGCTGTACTTACTCTCAGACACGTTACAACTATATGAGTTAGCATGAACAACTGCCATTACGGTAAAGAGTTCACTGTACTTCCTCTCACACATGTTACAACTATATGAGTTAGCATGAACAACTGCCATTACGGTAAACAGTTCACTGTACTTACTCTCACAACAAATTACAACTATATGAGTTAGCATGAACAACTGCCATTACGGTAAACAGTTCACTGTACTTACTCTCACACACGTTACAACTACATGAGTTAGCATGAACAACTGCCATTACGGTAAACAGTTCACTGTACTTACTCTCACACACGTTACAACTATATGAGTTAGCATGAACAACTGCCATTACGGTAAACAGTTCACTGTACTTTCTCTCACACACGTTACAACTATATGAGTTAGCAAGAACAACTACCATTACGGTAAACAGTTCACTGTACTTACGCTCATACACGTTACACCTATATGAGTTAGCATGAACAACTGCCATTACGGTAAACAGTTCACTGTACTTACTCTCATACATGTTACAACTATATGAGTTAGCATGAACAACTGCAATTATGGTAAACAGTTCACTGTACTTACGCTCACAATGCGTTACAACTATATGAGTTAGCCTGAACAACTGCCATTACGATAAACCGTTCACTGTACTTACTCTCACACACGTTACAACTATATGAGTTAGCATGAACAACTGCCATTACGGTAAAGAGTTCACTGTACTTCCTCTCACACATGTTACAACTATATGAGTTAGGAGGAACAACTGCCATTACGTTAAACAGTTCACTCTACTTAATCTCATACATTTTACAACTATATGAATTAGCATGAACAACTGCCCTTATGGTAAACAGCTCGCTGTACTTACTCTCACACACGTTACAACTATATGAGTTAGCATGAGCAACTGCCCTTACGGTAAACAGTTCGCTGTACTTTCTCTCACACACGTTACAACTATATGAGTTAGCATGAACAAGTGCCATTATGGTAAACAGTTCGCTGTACTTACTCTCAGACATGTTACAACTATATGAGTTAGCATGAACAACTGCCATTACGGTAAACAGTTCGCTGTACTTACTCTCACACACGTTACAACTATATGAGTTAGCATGAACAACTGCCATTACGGTAAAGAGTTCACTGTACTTCCTCTCACACATGTTACAACTATATGAGTTAGGAGGAACAACTGCCATTACGTTAAAGAGTTCACTCTACTTACTCTCATGCATGTTACAACTATATGAGTTAGCATGAACAACTGCCATTACGGTAAACAGTTCACTGTACTTAATCTCACAACACATTACAACTATATGAGTTAGCATGAACAACTGCCATTACGGTAAACAGTTCACTGTACTTACTCACACAACACGTTACAACTACATGAGTTAGCATGAACAACTGCCATTACGGTAAACAGTTCCCTGTACTTACTCTCACAACAAGTTACAACTATATTAGTTAGCATGAACAACTGCCATTACGGTAAACAGTTCACTGTACTTACTTTCATACATGTTACAACTATATGAGTTAGCATGAACAACTGCCATTACGGTAAACAGTTCACTGTACTTTCTCTCACACACGTTACAACTATATGAGTTAGCATGAACAACTACCATCACGGTAAACAGTTCACTGTACTTACGCTCATACACGTAACACCTATATGAGTTAGCATGAACAACTGCCATTACGGTAAACCGTTCAATGTAATTAGGTTCACACACGTTACATATATATGAGTTAGCATGAACAACTGCAATTACGGTAAACAGTTCACTGTACTTACGCTTACAACGCGTTACAACTATATGAGTTAGCCTGAACAACTGCAATTACGGTAAACAATTCACTGTACTTACGCTCACAATGCATTACAACTATATGAGTTAGCCTGAACAACTGCCATTACGACAAACCGTTCACTGTACTTACTCTCACACACGTTACAACTATATGAATTAGCATGAACAACTGCCCTTATGGTAAACAGCTCGCTGTACTTACTCTCACACACGTTACAACTATATGAGTTAGCATGAACAACTGCCATTACGGTAAACAGTTCACTGTACTTACGCTCACAACGCGTTACAACTATATGAGTTAGCCTGAACAACTGCCATTACGATAAACCGTTCACTGTACTTACTCTCACACACGTTACAACTATATGAGTTAGCATGAACAACTGCCATTACGGTAAAGAGTTCACTGTACTTCCTCTCACACATGTTACAACTATATGAGTTAGGAGGAACAACTGCCATTACGTTAAACAGTTCACTCTACTTACTCTCATACATGTTACAACTATATGAGTTAGCATGAACAACTGCCATTACGGTAAACAGTTCACTGTACTTAATCTCACAACACATTACAACTATATGAGTTAGCATGAACAACTGCCATTACGGTAAACAGTTCACTCTGCTTACTCTCACACACATTACAACTATATTATTTAGCATGAAAAACTGCCATTACGGTAAAGAGTTCACTGTACTTACTCTCAAAACACGTTACAACTATATTAGTTAGCATGAACCACTGCCATTACGGTAAACAGTTCACTGTACTTACTTTCATACATGTTACAACTATATGAGTTAGCATGAACAACTGCAATTACGGTAAACAGTTTACTGTACCTACGCTCACAACGCGTTACAACTATATGAGTTAGCCTGAACAACTGCCATTACGATAAACCGTTCACTGTACTTACTCTCATACATGTTACAACTATATGAGTTAGCATGAACAACTGCCATTACGGTAAACAGTTCACTATACTTACTCTCACACACATTACAACTATATTATTTAGCATGAACAACTGCCATTACGGTAAACAGTTCACTGTACTTTCTCTCACACACGTTACAACTATATGAGTTAGCATGAACAACTACCATCACGGTAAACAGTTCACTGTACTTACGCTCATACACGTAACACCTATATGAGTTAGCATGAACAACTGCCATTACGGTAAACCGTTCAATGTAATTAGGTTCACACACGTTACATATATATGAGTTAGCATGAACAACTGCAATTACGGTAAACAGTTCACTGTACTTACGCTTACAACGCGTTACAACTATATGAGTTAGCCTGAACAACTGCCATTACGATAAACCGTTCACTGTACTTACTCTCACACACGTTACAACTATATGAGTTAGCATGAACAACTGCCATTACGGTAAAGAGTTCACTGTACTTCCTCTCACACATGTTACAACTATATGAGTTAGGAGGAACAACTGCCATTACGTTAAACAGTTCACTCTACTTACTCTCATACATGTTACAACTATATGAGTTAGCATGAACAACTGCCATTACGGTAAACAGTTCACTGTACTTACTCTCACAACACATTACAACTATATGAGTTAGCATGAACAACTGCCATTACGGTAAACAGTTCACTGTACTTACTCACACAACACGTTACAACTACATGAGTTAGCATGAACACCTGCCATTACGGTAAACAGTTCGCTGTACTTACTCTCAGACACGTTACAACTATATGAGTTAGCATGAACAACTGCCATTACGGTAAAGAGTTCACTGTACTTCCTCTCACACATGTTACAACTATATGAGTTAGCATGAAGAACTGCCATTACGGTAAACAGTTCACTGTACTTACTCTCACAACAAATTACAACTATATGAGTTAGCATGAACAACTGCCATTACGGTAAACAGTTCACTGTACTTACTCTCACACACGTTACAACTACATGAATTAGCATGAACAACTGCCATTACGGTAAACAGTTCACTGTACTTACTCTCACACACGTTACAACTATATGAGTTAGCATGAACAACTGCCATTACGGTAAACAGTTCACTGTACTTTCTCTCACACACGTTACAACTATATGAGTTAGCAAGAACAACTACCATTACGGTAAACAGTTCACTGTACTTACGCTCATACACGTTACAACTATATGAGTTAGCATGAACAACTGCAATTATGGTAAACAGTTCACTGTACTTACGCTCACAATGCGTTACAACTATATGAGTTAGCCTGAACAACTGCCATTACGATAAACCGTTCACTGTACTTACTCTCACACACGTTACAACTATATGAGTTAGCATGAACAACTGCCATTACGGTAAAGAGTTCACTGTACTTCCTCTCACACATGTTACAACTATATGAGTTAGGAGGAACAACTGCCATTACGTTAAACAGTTCACTCTACTTAATCTCATACATTTTACAACTATATGAATTAGCATGAACAACTGCCCTTATGGTAAACAGCTCGCTGTACTTACTCTCACACACGTTACAACTATATGAGTTAGCATGAGCAACTGCCCTTACGGTAAACAGTTCGCTGTACTTACTCTCACACACGTTACAACTATATGAGTTAGCATGAACAAGTGCCATTATGGTAAACAGTTCGCTGTACTTACTCTCAGACATGTTACAACTATATGAGTTAGCATGAACAACTGCCATTACGGTAAACAGTTCGCTGTACTTACTCTCACACACGTTACAACTATATAAGTTAGCATGAACAACTGCCATTACGGTAAAGAGTTCACTGTACTTCCTCTCACACATGTTACAACTATATGAGTTAGGAGGAACAACTGCCATTACGTTAAAGAGTTCACTCTACTTACTCTCATGCATGTTACAACTATATGAGTTAGCATGAACAACTGCCATTACGGTAAACAGTTCACTGTACTTACTCTCACAACACATTACAACTATGTGAGTTAGCATGAACAACTGCCATTACGGTAAACAGTTCACTGTACTTACTCACACAACACGTTACAACTACATGAGTTAGCATGAACAACTGCCATTACGGTAAACAGTTCGCTGTACTTACTCTCACAGCAAGTTACAACTATATTAGTTAGCATGAACAACTGCCATTACGGTAAACAGTTCACTGTACTTACTTTCATACATGTTACAACTATATGAGTTAGCATGAACAACTGCCATTACGGTAAACAGTTCACTGTACTTTCTCTCACACACGTTACAACTATATGAGTTAGCATGAACAACTACCATCACGGTAAACAGTTCACTGTACTTACGCTCATACCCATAACACCTATATGAGTTAACATGAACAACTGCCATTACGGTAAACCGTTCAATGTAATTAGGTTCACACACGTTACATATATATGAGTTAGCATGAACAACTGCAATTACGGTAAACAGTTCACTGTACTTACGCTTACAACGCGTTACAACTATATGAGTTAGCCTGAACAACTGCAATTACGGTAAACAATTCACTGTACTTACGCTCACAATGCATTACAACTATATGAGTTAGCCTGAACAACTGCCATTACGATAAACCGTTCACTGTACTTACTCTCACACACGTTACAACTATATGAATTAGCATGAACAACTGCCATTACGGTAAAGAGTTCACTGTACTTCCTCTCACACATGTTACAACTATATGAGTTAGGAGGAACAACTGCCATTACGTTAAACAGTTCACTCTACTTACTCTCATACATTTTACAACTATATGAATTAGCATGAACAACTGCCCTTATGGTAAACAGCTCGCTGTACTTACTCTCACACACGTTACAACTATATGAGTTAGCATGAACAACTGCCATTACGGTAAACAGTTCACTGTACTTACGCTCACAACGCGTTACAACTATATGAGTTAGCCTGAACAACTGCCATTACGATAAACCGTTCACTGTACTTACTCTCACACACGTTTCAACTATATGAGTTAGCATGAACAACTGCCATTACGGTAAAGAGTTCACTGTACTTCCTCTCACACATGTTACAACTATATGAGTTAGGAGGAACAACTGCCATTACGTTAAACAGTTCACTCTACTTACTCTCATACATGTTACAACTATATGAGTTAGCATGAACAACTGCCATTACGGTAAACAGTTCACTGTACTTAATCTCACAACACATTAAAACTATATGAGTTAGCATGAACAACTGCCATTACGGTAAACAGTTCACTCTACTTACTCTCACACACATTACAACTATATTATTTAGCATGAAAAACTGCCATTACGGTAAACAGTTCACTGTACTTACTCTCAAAACACGTTACAACTATATTAGTTATCATGAACAACTGCCATTACGGTAAACAGTTCACTGTACTTACTTTCATACATGTTACAACTATATGAGTTAGCATGAACAACTGCAATTACGGTAAACAGTTCACTGTACCTACGCTCACAACGCGTTACAACTATATGAGTTAGCCTGAACAACTGCCATTACGATAAACCGTTCACTGTACTTACTCTCATACATGTTACAACTATATGAGTTAGCATGAACAACTGCCATTACGGTAAACAGTTCACTCTACTTACTCTCACACACATTACAACTATATTATTTAGCATGAACAACTGCCATTACGGTAAACAGTTCACTGTACTTTCTCTCACACACGTTACAACTATATGAGTTAGCATGAACAACTACCATCACGGTAAACAGTTCACTGTACTTACGCTCATACCCGTAACACCTATATGAGTTAGCATGAACAACTGCCATTACGGTAAACCGTTCAATGTAATTAGGTTCACACACGTTACATATATATGAGTTAGCATGAACAACTGCAATTACGGTAAACAGTTCACTGTACTTACGCTTACAACGCGTTACAACTATATGAGTTAGCCTGAACAACTGCCATTACGGTAAAGAGTTCACTGTACTTCCTCTCACACATGTTACAACTATATGAGTTAGGAGGAACAACTGCCATTACGGTAAACAGTTCACTGTACTTACTCTCAAACACGTTACAACTATATGAGTTAGCATGAACAACTGCCATTACGGTAAAGAGTTCACTGTACTTCCTCTCACACATGTTACAACTATATGAGTTAGCATGAACAACTGCCATTACGGTAAACAGTTCACTGTACTTACTCTCACAACAAATTACAACTATATGAGTTAGCATGAACAACTGCCATTACGGTAAACAGTTCACTGTACTTCCTCTCACACATTTTACAACTATATGAGTTAGCATGAACAACTGCCATTACGGTAAACAGTTCACTGTACTTACTCTCACAACAAATTACAACTATATGAGTTAGCATGAACAACTGCCATTACGGTAAACAGTTCACTGTACTTACTCTCACAACACGTTACAACTATATTAGTTAGCATGAAGAACTGCCATTACGGTAAACAGTTCACTGTACTTACTTTCATACATGTTACAACTATATGAGTTAGCCTGAACAACTGCCATTACGGTAAACAGTTCACTGTACTTTCTCTCACACACGTTACAACTATATGAGTTAGCATGAACAACTACCATTACGGTAAACAGTATACTGTACTTACGCTCATACACGTTACACCTATATGAGATAGCATGAACAACTGCCATTACGGTAAACAGTTCACTGTACTTACTCTCATACATGTTACAACTATATGAGTTAGCATGAACAACTGCAATTACGGTAAACAGTTCACTGTACTTACGCTCACAATGCGTTACAACTATATGAGTTAGCCTGAACAACTGCCATTACGATAAACCGTTCACTGTACTTACTCTCACACACGTTACAACTATATGAGTTAGCATGAACAACTGCCATTACGGTAAAGAGTTCACTGTACTTCCTCTCACACATGTTACAACTATATGAGTTAGGAGGAACAACTGCCATTACGTTAAACAGTTCACTCTACTTCCTCTCATACATGTTACAACTATATGAGTTAGCATGAACAACTGCCATTACGGTAAACAGTTCACTGTACTTTCTCTCACACACGTTACAACTATATGAGTTAGCATGAACAACTACCACTACAGTAAACAGTTCACTGTACTTACGCTCATACACGTTACACCTATATGAGTTAGCATGAACAACTGCCATTACGGTAAACAGTTCACTGTACTTACTCTCATACATGTTACAACTATATGAGTTAGCATGAACAACTGCAATTACGGTAAAGAATTCACTGTACTTACGCTCACAATGCGTTACAACTATATGAGTTAGCCTGAACAACTGCCATTACGATAAACCGTTCACTGTACTTACTCTCACACACGTTACAACTATATGAATTAGCATGAACAACTGCCATTACGGTAAAGAGTTCATTGTACTTCCTCTCACACATGTTACAACTATATGAGTTAGGAGGAACAACTGCCATTACGTTAAACAGTTCACTCTACTTACTCTCATACATTTTACAACTATATGAATTAGCATGAACAACTGCCCTTATGGTAAACAGCTCGCTGTACTTACTCTCACACACGTTACAACTATATGAGTTAGCATGAACAACTGCCATTACGGTAAACAGTTCACTGTACTTACGCTCACAACGCGTTACAACTATATGAGTTAGCCTGAACAACTGCCATTACGATAAACCGTTCACTGTACTTACTCTCACACACGTTACAACTATATGAGTTAGCATGAACAACTGCCATTACGGTAAAGAGTTCACTGTACTTCCTCTCACACATGTTACAACTATATGAGTTAGGAGGAACAACTGCCATTACGTTAAACAGTTCACTCTACTTACTCTCATACATGTTACAACTATATGAGTTAGCATGAACAACTGCCATTACGGTAAACAGTTCACTGTACTTACTCTCACAACACATTACAACTATATGAGTTAGCATGAACAACTGCCATTACGATAAACCGTTCACTGTACTTACTCTCATACATGTTACAACTATATGAGTTAGCATGAACAACTGCCATTACGGTAAACAGTTCACTCTACTTACTCTCACACACATTACAACTATATTATTTAGCATGAACAACTGCCATTACGGTAAACAGTTCACTGTACTTTCTCTCACACACGTTACAACTATATGAGTTAGCATGAACAACTACCATTACGGTAAACAGTTCACTGTACTTACGTTCATACACGTTACACCTATATGAGTTAGCATGAACAACTGCCATTACGGTAAACCGTTCACTGTAATTAGGTTCACACACGTTACATATATATGAGTTAGCATGAACAACTGCAATTACGGTAAACAGTTCACTGTACTTACGCTCACAACGCGTTACAACTATATGAGTTAGCCTGAACAACTGCCATTACGATAAACCGTTCACTGTACTTACTCTCACACACGTTACAACTATATAAGTTAGCATGAACAACTGCCATTACGGTAAAGAGTTCACTGTACTTACTCTCACACACGTTACAACTATATGAGTTAGCATGAACAACTGCCATTACGGTAAAGAGTTCACTGTACTTCCTCTCACACATGGTACAACTATATGAGTTAGGAGGAACAACTGCCATTACGGTAAACAGTTCGCTGTACTTACTCTCACACACGTTACAACTATATGAGTTAGCCTGAACAACTGCCATTACGGTAAACAGTTCACTGTACTTTCTCTCACACACGTTACAACTATATGAGTTAGCATGAACAACTACCATTACGGTAAACAGTATACTGTACTTACGCTCATACACGTTACACCTATATGAGATAGCATGAACAACTGCCATTACGGTAAACAGTTCACTGTACTTACTCTCATACATGTTACAACTATATGAGTTAGCATGAACAACTGCAATTACGGTAAACAGTTCACTGTACTTACGCTCACAATGCGTTACAACTATATGAGTTAGCCTGAACAACTGCCATTACGATAAACCGTTCACTGTACTTACTCTCACACACGTTACAACTATATGAGTTAGCATGAACAACTGCCATTACGGTAAAGAGTTCACTGTACTTCCTCTCACACATGTTACAACTATATGAGTTAGGAGGAACAACTGCCATTACGTTAAACAGTTCACTCTACTTACTCTCATACATGTTACAACTATGTGAGTTAGCATGAACAACTGCCATTACGGTAAACAATTCACTGTACTTACTCTCACAACACATTACAACTATATGAGTTAGCATGAACAACTGCCATTACGGTAAACAGTTCACTGTACTTACTCTCACACACGTTACAACCATATGAGTTAGCATGAACAACTGCCGTTACGGTAAAGAGTTCACTGTACTTCCTCTCACACATGTTACAACTATATGAGTTAGGAGGAACAACTGCCATTACGTTAAACAGTTCACTCTACTTCCTCTCATACATGTTACAACTATATGAGTTAGCATGAACAACTGCCATTACGGTAAACAGTTCACTGTACTTTCTCTCACACACGTTACAACTATATGAGTTAGCATGAACAACTACCACTACAGTAAACAGTTCACTGTACTTACGCTCATACACGTTACACCTATATGAGTTAGCATGAACAACTGCCATTACGGTAAACAGTTCACTGTACTTACTCTCATACATGTTACAACTATATGAGTTAGCATGAACAACTGCAATTACGGTAAATAATTCACTGTACTTACGCTCACAATGCGTTACAACTATATGAGTTAGCCTGAACAACTGCCATTACGATAAACCGTTCACTGTACTTACTCTCACACACGTTACAACTATATGAATTAGCATGAACAACTGCCATTACGGTAAAGAGTTCATTGTACTTCCTCTCACACATGTTACAACTATATGAGTTAGGAGGAACAACTGCCATTACGTTAAACAGTTCACTCTACTTACTCTCATACATTTTACAACTATATGAATTAGCATGAACAACTGCCCTTATGGTAAACAGCTCGCTGTACTTACTCTCACACACGTTACAACTATATGAGTTAGCATGAACAACTGCCATTACGGTAAACAGTTCACTGTACTTACGCTCACAACGCGTTACAACTATATGAGTTAGCCTGAACAACTGCCATTACGATAAACCGTTCACTGTACTTACTCTCACACACGTTACAACTATATGAGTTAGCATGAACAACTGCCATTACGGTAAAGAGTTCACTGTACTTCCTCTCACACATGTTACAACTATATGAGTTAGGAGGAACAACTGCCATTACGTTAAACAGTTCACTCTACTTACTCTCATACATGTTACAACTATATGAGTTAGCATGAACAACTGCCATTACGGTAAACAGTTCACTGTACTTACTCTCACAACACATTACAACTATATGAGTTAGCATGAACAACTGCCATTACGATAAACCGTTCACTGTACTTACTCTCATACATGTTACAACTATATGAGTTAGCATGAACAACTGCCATTACGGTAAACAGTTCACTCTACTTACTCTCACACACATTACAACTATATTATTTAGCATGAACAACTGCCATTACGGTAAACAGTTCACTGTACTTTCTCTCACACACGTTACAACTATATGAGTTAGCATGAACAACTACCATTACAGTAAACAGTTCACTGTACTTACGTTCATACACGTTACACCTATATGAGTTAGCATGAACAACTGCCATTACGGTAAACCGTTCACTGTAATTAGGTTCACACACGTTACATATATATGAGTTAGCATGAACAACTGCAATTACGGTAAACAGTTCACTGTACTTACGCTCACAACGCGTTACAACTATATGAGTTAGCCTGAACAACTGCCATTACGATAAACCGTTCACTGTACTTACTCTCACACACGTTACAACTATATAAGTTAGCATGAACAACTGCCATTACGGTAAAGAGTTCACTGTACTTACTCTCACACACGTTACAACTATATGAGTTAGCATGAACAACTGCCATTACGGTAAAGAGTTCACTGTAATTCCTCTCACACATGTTACAACTATATGAGTTAGGAGGAACAACTGCCATTACGTTAAACAGTTCCCTCTACTTCCTCTCATACATGTTACAACTATATGAGTTAGCATGAACAACTGCCATTACGGTAAACAGTTCACTGTACTTACTCTCACAACACATTACAACTATATGAGTTAGCATGAACAACTGCCATTACGGTAAACAGTTCACTGTACTTACTTTCATACATGTTACAACTATATGAGTTAGCCTGAACAACTGCCATTACGGTAAACAGTTCACTGTACTTACTCTCATACATGTTACAACTATATGAGTTAGCATGAACAACTGCAATTACGGTAAACAATTCACTGTACTTACGCTCACAATGCGTTACAACTATATGAGTTAGCCTGAACAACTGCCATTACGATAAACCGTCCACTGTACTTACTCTCGAACACGCTACAACTATATGAATTAGCATGAACAACTGCCATTACGGTAAAGAGTTCACTGTACTTCCTCTCACACATGTTACAACTATATGAGTTAGGAGGAACAACTGCCATTACGGTAAACAGTTCGCTGTACTTACTCTCACACACGTTACAACTATATGAGTTAGCATGAACAACTGCCATTACGGTAAAGAGTTCACTGTACTTCCTCTCACACATGTTACAACTATATGAGTTAGGAGGAACAACTGCCATTACGTTAAACAGTTCACTCTACTTACTCTCATGCATGTTACAACTATATGAGTTAGCATGAACAACTGCCATTACGGTAAACAGTTCACTCTACTTACTCTCACACACATTACAACTATATTATTTAGCATGAACAACTGCCATTACGGTAAAGAGTTCACTGTACTTCCTCTCACACATGTTACAACTATATGAGTTAGGAGGAACAACTGCCATTACGTTAAACAGTTCACTCTACTTACTCTCATGCATGTTACAACTATATGAGTTAGCATGAACAACTGCCATTACGGTAAACAGTTCACTGTACTTACTCTCACAACACATTACAACTATATGAGTTAGCATGAACAACTGCCATTACGGTAAACAGTTCACTGTACTTACTCACACAACACGTTACAACTACATGAGTTAGCATGAACAACTGCCATTACGGTAAACAGTTCGCTGTACTTACTCTCACAACAAGTTACAACTATATTAGTTAGCATGAACAACTGCCATTACGGTAAACAGTTCACTGTACTTACTTTCATACATGTTACAACTATATGAGTTAGCCTGAACAACTGCCATTACGGTAAACAGTTCACTGTACTTTCTCTCACACACGTTACAACTATATGAGTTAGCATGAACAACTACCACTACAGTAAACAGTTCACTGTACTTACGCTCATACACGTTACACCTATATGAGTTAGCATGAACAACTGCCATTACGGTAAACAGTTCACTGTACTTACTCTCATACATGTTACAACTATATGAGTTAGCATGAACAACTGCAATTACGGTAAACAATTCACTGTACTTACGCTCACAATGCGTTACAACTATATGCGTTAGCCTGAACAACTGCCATTACGATAAACCGTTCACTGTACTTACTCTCACACACGTTACAACTATATGAATTAGCATGAACAACTGCCATTACGGTAAAGAGTTCACTGTACTTCCTCTCACACATGTTACAACTATATGAGTTAGGAGGAACAACTGCCATTACGTTAAACAGTTCACTCTACTTACTCTCATACATTTTACAACTATATGAATTAGCATGAACAACTGCCCTTATGGTAAACAGCTCGCTGTACTTACTCTCACACACGTTACAACTATATGAGTTAGCATGAACAACTGCCATTACGGTAAACAGTTCACTGTACTTACGCTCACAACGCGTTACAACTATATGAGTTAGCCTGAACAACTGCCATTACGATAAACCGTTCACTGTACTTACTCTCACACACGTTACAACTATATGAGTTAGCATGAACAACTGCCATTACGGTAAAGAGTTCACTGTACTTCCTCTCACACATGTTACAACTATATGAGTTAGGAGGAACAACTGCCATTACGTTAAACAGTTCACTCTACTTACTCTCATACATGTTACAACTATATGAGTTAGCATGAACAACTGCCATTACGGTAAACAGTTCACTGTACTTAATCTCACAACACATTACAACTATATGAGTTAGCATGAACAACTGCCATTACGGTAAACAGTTCACTCTACTTACTCTCACACACATTACAACTATATTATTTAGCATGAAACCTGCCATTACGTTAAACAGTTCACTGTACTTACGCTCATACACGTAACACCTATATGAGTTAGCATGAACAACTGCCATTACGGTAAACCGTTCAATGTAATTAGGTTCACACACGTTACATATATATGAGTTAGCATGAACAACTGCAATTACGGTAAACAGTTCACTGTACTTACGCTTACAACGCGTTACAACTATATGAGTTAGCCTGAACAACTGCCATTACGATAAACCGTTCACTGTACTTACTCTCACACACGTTACAACTATATGAGTTAGCATGAACAACTGCCATTACGGTAAAGAGATCACTGTACTTCCTCTCACACATGTTACAACTATATGAGTTAGGAGGAACAACTGCCATTACGTTAAACAGTTCACTCTACTTACTCTCATACATGTTACAACTATATGAGTTAGCATGAACAACTGCCATTACGGTAAACAGTTCACTGTACTTACTCTCACAACACATTACAACTATATGAGTTAGCATGAACAACTGCCATTACGGTAAACAGTTCACTGTACTTACTCACACAACACGTTACAACTACATGAGTTAGCATGAACAACTGCCATTACGGTAAACAGTTCGCTGTACTTACTCTCAGACACGTTACAACTATATAAGTTAGCATGAACAACTGCCATTACGGTAAAGAGTTCACTGTACTTACTCTCACACACGTTACAACTATATGAGTTAGCATGAACAACTGCCATTACGGTAAAGAGTTCACTGTACTTCCTCTCACACATGTTACAACTATATGAGTTAGGAGGAACAACTGCCATTACGTTAAACAGTTCACTCTACTTCCTCTCATACATGTTACAACTATATGAGTTAGCATGAACAACTGCCATTACGGTAAACAGTTCACTGTACTTACTCTCACAACACATTACAACTATATGAGTTAGCATGAACAACTGCCATTACGGTAAACAGTTCACTGTACTTACTTTCATACATGTTACAACTATATGAGTTAGCCTGAACAACTGCCATTACGGTAAACAGTTCACTGTACTTTCTCTCACACACGTTACAACTATATGAGTTAGCATGAAGAACTGCCATTACGGTAAACAGTTCACTGTACTTACTTTCATACATGTTACAACTATATGAGTTAGCCTGAACAACTGCCATTACGGTAAACAGTTCACTGTACTTTCTCTCACACACGTTACAACTATATGAGTTAGCAAGAACAACTACCATTACGGTAAACAGTTCACTGTACTTACGCTCATACACGTTACACCTATATGAGTTAGCATGAACAACTGCCATTACGGTAAACAGTTCACTGTACTTACTCTCATACATGTTACAACTATATGAGTTAGCATGAACAACTGCAATTATGGTAAACAGTTCACTGTACTTACGCTCACAATGCGTTACAACTATATGAGTTAGCCTGAACAACTGCCATTACGATAAACCGTTCACTGTACTTACTCTCACACACGTTACAACTATATGAGTTAGCATGAACAACTGCCATTACGGTAAAGAGTTCACTGTACTTCCTCTCACACATGTTACAACTATATGAGTTAGGAGGAACAACTGCCATTACGTTAAACAGTTCACTCTACTTAATCTCATACATTTTACAACTATATGAATTAGCATGAACAACTGCCCTTATGGTAAACAGCTCGCTGTACTTACTCTCACACACGTTACAACTATATGAGTTAGCATGAGCAACTGCCCTTACGGTAAACAGTTCGCTGTACTTACTCTCACACACGTTACAACTATATGAGTTAGCATGAACAAGTGCCATTATGGTAAACAGTTCGCTGTACTTACTCTCAGACATGTTACAACTATATGAGTTAGCATGAACAACTGCCATTACGGTAAACAGTTCGCTGTACTTACTCTCACACACGTTACAACTATATGAGTTAGCATGAACAACTGCCATTACGGTAAAGAGTTCACTGTACTTCCTCTCACACATGTTACAACTATATGAGTTAGGAGGAACAACTGCCATTACGTTAAACAGTTCACTCTACTTACTCTCATGCATGTTACAACTATATGAGTTAGCATGAACAACTGCCATTACAGTAAACAGTTCACTGTACTTACTCTCACAACACATTACAACTATATGAGTTAGCATGAACAACTGCCATTACGGTAAACAGTTCACTGTACTTACTCACACAACACGTTACAACTACATGAGTTAGCATGAACAACTGCCATTACGGTAAACAGTTCGCTGTACTTACTCTCACAACAAGTTACAACTATATTAGTTAGCATGAACAACTGCCATTACGGTAAACAGTTCACTGTACTTACTTTCATACATGTTACAACTATATGAGTTAGCCTGAAGAACTGCCATTACGGTAAACAGTTCACTGTACTTTCTCTCACACACGTTACAACTATATGAGTTAGCATGAACAACTACCACTACAGTAAACAGTTCACTGTACTTACGCTCATACACGTTACACCTATATGAGTTAGCATGAACAACTGCCATTACGGTAAACAGTTCACTGTACTTACTCTCATACATGTTACAACTATATGAGTTAGCATGAACAACTGCAATTACGGTAAACAATTCACTGTACTTACGCTCACAATGCGTTACAACTATATGAGTTAGCCTGAACAACTGCCATTACGATAAACCGTTCACTGTACTTACTCTCACACACGTTACAACTATATGAATTAGCATGAACAACTGCCATTACGGTAAAGAGTTCACTGTACTTCCTCTCACACATGTTACAACTATATGAGTTAGGAGGAACAACTGCCATTACGTTAAACAGTTCACTCTACTTACTCTCATACATTTTACAACTATATGAATTAGCATGAACAACTGCCCTTATGGTAAACAGCTCGCTGTACTTACTCTCACACACGTTACAACTATATGAGTTAGCATGAACAACTGCCATTACGGTAAACAGTTCACTGTACTTACGCTCACAACGCGTTACAACTATATGAGTTAGCCTGAACAACTGCCATTACGATAAACCGTTCACTGTACTTACTCTCACACACGTTACAACTATATGAGTTAGCATGAACAACTGCCATTACGGTAAAGAGTTCACTGTACTTCCTCTCACACATGTTACAACTATATGAGTTAGGAGGAACAACTGCCATTACGTTAAACAGTTCACTCTACTTACTCTCATACATGTTACAACTATATGAGTTAGCATGAACAACTGCCATTACGGTAAACAGTTCACTGTCCTTAATCTCACAACACATTACAACTATATGAGTTAGCATGAACAACTGCCATTACGGTAAACAGTTCACTCTACTTACTCTCACACACATTACAACTATATTATTTAGCATGAAAAACTGCCATTACGGTAAACAGTTCACTGTACTTACTCTCAAAACACGTTACAACTATATTAGTTAGCATGAACAACTGCCATTACGGTAAACAGTTCACTGTACTTACTTTCATACATGTTACAACTATATGAGTTAGCATGAACAACTGCCATTACGGTAAAGAGTTCACTGTACTTCCTCTCACACATGTTACAACTATATGAGTTAGGAGGAACAACTGCCATTACGTTAAACAGTTCACTCTACTTACTCTCATGCATGTTACAACTATATGAGTTAGCATGAACAACTGCCATTACGGTAAACAGTTCACTGTACTTACTCTCACAACACATTACAACTATATGAGTTAGCATGAACAACTGCCATTACGGTAAACAGTTCACTGTACTTACTCACACAACACGTTACAACTACATGAGTTAGCATGAACAACTGCCATTACGGTAAACAGTTCGCTGTACTTACTCTCACAACAAGTTACAACTATATTAGTTAGCATGAACAACTGCCATTACGGTAAACAGTTCACTGTACTTACTTTCATACATGTTACAACTATATGAGTTAGCCTGAACAACTGCCATTACGGTAAACAGTTCACTGTACTTTCTCTCACACACGTTACAACTATATGAGTTAGCATGAACAACTACCACTACAGTAAACAGTTCACTGTACTTACGCTCATACACGTTACACCTATATGAGTTAGCATGAACAACTGCCATTACGGTAAACAGTTCACTGTACTTACTCTCATACATGTTACAACTATATGAGTTAGCATGAACAACTGCAATTACGGTAAACAATTCACTGTACTTACGCTCACAATGCGTTACAACTATATGAGTTAGCCTGAACAACTGCCATTACGATAAACCGTTCACTGTACTTACTCTCACACACGTTACAACTATATGAATTAGCATGAACAACTGCCATTACGGTAAAGAGTTCACTGTACTTCCTCTCACACATGTTACAACTATATGAGTTAGGAGGAACAACTGCCATTACGTTAAACAGTTCACTCTACTTACTCTCATACATTTTACAACTATATGAATTAGCATGAACAACTGCCCTTATGGTAAACAGCTCGCTGTACTTACTCTCACACACGTTACAACTATATGAGTTAGCATGAACAACTGCCATTACGGTAAACAGTTCACTGTACTTACGCTCACAACGCGTTACAACTATATGAGTTAGCCTGAACAACTGCCATTACGATAAACCGTTCACTGTACTTACTCTCACACACGTTACAACTATATGAGTTAGCATGAACAACTGCCATTACGGTAAAGAGTTCACTGTACTTCCTCTCACACATGTTACAACTATATGAGTTAGGAGGAACAACTACCATTACGTTAAACAGTTCACTCTACTTACTCTCATACATGTTACAACTATATGAGTTAGCATGAACAACTGCCATTACGGTAAACAGTTCACTGTACTTAATCTCACAACACATTACAACTATATGAGTTAGCATGAACAACTGCCATTACGGTAAACAGTTCACTCTACTTACTCTCACACACATTACAACTATATTATTTAGCATGAAAAACTGCCATTACGGTAAACAGTTCACTGTACTTACTCTCAAAACACGTTACAACTATATTAGTTAGCATGAACAACTGCCATTACGGTAAACAGTTCACTGTACTTACTTTCATACATGTTACAACTATATGAGTTAGCATGAACAACTGCAATTACGGTAAACAGTTCACTGTACCTACGCTCACAACGCGTTACAACTATATGAGTTAGCCTGAACAACTGCCATTACGATAAACCGTTCACTGTACTTACTCTCATACATGTTACAACTATATGAGTTAGCATGAACAACTGCCATTACGGTAAACAGTTCACTCTACTTACTCTCACACACATTACAACTATATTATTTAGCATAAACAACTGCCATTACGGTAAACAGTTCACTGTACTTTCTCTCACACACGTTACAACTATATGAGTTAGCATTAACAACTACCATCACGGTAAACAGTTCACTGTACTTACGCTCATACACGTAACACCTATATGAGTTAGCATGAACAACTGCCATTACGGTAAACCGTTCAATGTAATTAGGTTCACACACGTTACATACATATGAGTTAGCATGAACAACTGCAATTACGGTAAACAGTTCACTGTACTTACGCTTACAACGCGTTACAACTATATGAGTTAGCCTGAACAACTGCCATTACGATAAACCGTTCACTGTACTTACTCTCACACACGTTACAACTATATGAGTTAGCATGAACAACTGCCATTACGGTAAAGAGTTCACTGTACTTCCTCTCACACATGTTACAACTATATGAGTTAGGAGGAACAACTGCCATTACGTTAAACAGTTCACTCTACTTACTCTCATACATGTTACAACTATATGAGTTAGCATGAACAACTGCCATTACGGTAAACAGTTCACTGTACTTACTCTCACAACACATTACAACTATATGAGTTAGCATGAACAACTGCCATTACGGTAAACAGTTCACTGTACTTACTCTCACAACACATTACAACTATATGAGTTAGCATGAACAACTGCCATTACGGTAAACAGTTCACTGTACTTACTCACACAACACGTTACAACTACATGAGTTAGCATGAACAACTGCCATTACGGTAAACAGTTCGCTGTACTTACTCTCACAACAAGTTACAACTATATTAGTTAGCATGAACAACTGCCATTACGGTAAACAGTTCACTGTACTTACTTTCATACATGTTACAACTATATGAGTTAGCCTGAAGAACTGCCATTACGGTAAACAGTTCACTGTACTTTCTCTCACACACGTTACAACTATATGAGTTAGCATGAACAACTACCACTACAGTAAACAGTTCACTGTACTTACGCTCATACACGTTACACCTATATGAGTTAGCATGAACAACTGCCATTACGGTAAAGAGTTCACTGTACTTCCTCTCACACATGTTACAACTATATGAGTTAGGAGGAACAACTGCCCCTACGTTAAACAGTTCACTCTACTTACTCTCATGCATGTTACAACTATATGAGTTAGCATGAACAACTGCCATTACGGTAAACAGTTCACTGTACTTACTCTCACAACACATTACAACTATATGAGTTAGCATGAACAACTGCCATTACGGTAAACAGTTCACTGTACTTACTCACACAACACGTTACAACTACATGAGTTAGCATGAACAACTGCCATTACGGTAAACAGTTCGCTGTACTTACTCTCACAACAAGTTACAACTATATTAGTTAGCATGAACAACTGCCATTACGGTAAACAGTTCACTGTACTTACTTTCATACATGTTACAACTATATGAGTTAGCCTGAAGAACTGCCATTACGGTAAACAGTTCACTGTACTTTCTCTCACACACGTTACAACTATATGAGTTAGCATGAACAACTACCACTACAGTAAACAGTTCACTGTACTTACGCTCATACACGTTACACCTATATGAGTTAGCATGAACAACTGCCATTACGGTAAACAGTTCACTGTACTTACTCTCATACATGTTACAACTATATGAGTTAGCATGAACAACTGCAATTACGGTAAACAATTCACTGTACTTACGCTCACAATGCGTTACAACTATATGAGTTAGCCTGAACAACTGCCATTACGATAAACCGTTCACTGTACTTACTCTCACACACGTTACAACTATATGAATTAGCATGAACAACTGCCATTACGGTAAAGAGTTCACTGTACTTCCTCTCACACATGTTACAACTATATGAGTTAGGAGGAACAACTGCCATTACGTTAAACAGTTCACTCTACTTACTCTCATACATTTTACAACTATATGAATTAGCATGAACAACTGCCCTTATGGTAAACAGCTCGCTGTACTTACTCTCACACACGTTACAACTATATGAGTTAGCATGAACAACTGCCATTACGGTAAACAGTTCACTGTACTTACGCTCACAACGCGTTACAACTATATGAGTTAGCCTGAACAACTGCCATTACGATAAACCGTTCACTGTACTTACTCTCACACACGTTACAACTATATGAGTTAGCATGAACAACTGCCATTACGGTAAAGAGTTCACTGTACTTCCTCTCACACATGTTACAACTATATGAGTTAGGAGGAACAACTGCCATTACGTTAAACAGTTCACTCTACTTACTCTCATACATGTTACAACTATATGAGTTAGCATGAACAACTGCCATTACGGTAAACAGTTCACTGTCCTTAATCTCACAACACATTACAACTATATGAGTTAGCATGAACAACTGCCATTACGGTAAACAGTTCACTCTACTTACTCTCACACACATTACAACTATATTATTTAGCATGAAAAACTGCCATTACGGTAAACAGTTCACTGTACTTACTCTCAAAACACGTTACAACTATATTAGTTAGCATGAACAACTGCCATTACGGTAAACAGTTCACTGTACTTACTTTCATACATGTTACAACTATATGAGTTAGCATGAACAACTGCCATTACGGTAAAGAGTTCACTGTACTTCCTCTCACACATGTTACAACTATATGAGTTAGGAGGAACAACTGCCATTACGTTAAACAGTTCACTCTACTTACTCTCATGCATGTTACAACTATATGAGTTAGCATGAACAACTGCCATTACGGTAAACAGTTCACTGTACTTACTCTCACAACACATTACAACTATATGAGTTAGCATGAACAACTGCCATTACGGTAAACAGTTCACTGTACTTACTCACACAACACGTTACAACTACATGAGTTAGCATGAACAACTGCCATTACGGTAAACAGTTCGCTGTACTTACTCTCACAACAAGTTACAACTATATTAGTTAGCATGAACAACTGCCATTACGGTAAACAGTTCACTGTACTTACTTTCATACATGTTACAACTATATGAGTTAGCCTGAACAACTGCCATTACGGTAAACAGTTCACTGTACTTTCTCTCACACACGTTACAACTATATGAGTTAGCATGAACAACTACCACTACAGTAAACAGTTCACTGTACTTACGCTCATACACGTTACACCTATATGAGTTAGCATGAACAACTGCCATTACGGTAAACAGTTCACTGTACTTACTCTCATACATGTTACAACTATATGAGTTAGCATGAACAACTGCAATTACGGTAAACAATTCACTGTACTTACGCTCACAATGCGTTACAACTATATGAGTTAGCCTGAACAACTGCCATTACGATAAACCGTTCACTGTACTTACTCTCACACACGTTACAACTATATGAATTAGCATGAACAACTGCCATTACGGTAAAGAGTTCACTGTACTTCCTCTCACACATGTTACAACTATATGAGTTAGGAGGAACAACTGCCATTACGTTAAACAGTTCACTCTACTTACTCTCATACATTTTACAACTATATGAATTAGCATGAACAACTGCCCTTATGGTAAACAGCTCGCTGTACTTACTCTCACACACGTTACAACTATATGAGTTAGCATGAACAACTGCCATTACGGTAAACAGTTCACTGTACTTACGCTCACAACGCGTTACAACTATATGAGTTAGCCTGAACAACTGCCATTACGATAAACCGTTCACTGTACTTACTCTCACACACGTTACAACTATATGAGTTAGCATGAACAACTGCCATTACGGTAAAGAGTTCACTGTACTTCCTCTCACACATGTTACAACTATATGAGTTAGGAGGAACAACTACCATTACGTTAAACAGTTCACTCTACTTACTCTCATACATGTTACAACTATATGAGTTAGCATGAACAACTGCCATTACGGTAAACAGTTCACTGTACTTAATCTCACAACACATTACAACTATATGAGTTAGCATGAACAACTGCCATTACGGTAAACAGTTCACTCTACTTACTCTCACACACATTACAACTATATTATTTAGCATGAAAAACTGCCATTACGGTAAACAGTTCACTGTACTTACTCTCAAAACACGTTACAACTATATTAGTTAGCATGAACAACTGCCATTACGGTAAACAGTTCACTGTACTTACTTTCATACATGTTACAACTATATGAGTTAGCATGAACAACTGCAATTACGGTAAACAGTTCACTGTACCTACGCTCACAACGCGTTACAACTATATGAGTTAGCCTGAACAACTGCCATTACGATAAACCGTTCACTGTACTTACTCTCATACATGTTACAACTATATGAGTTAGCATGAACAACTGCCATTACGGTAAACAGTTCACTCTACTTACTCTCACACACATTACAACTATATTATTTAGCATAAACAACTGCCATTACGGTAAACAGTTCACTGTACTTTCTCTCACACACGTTACAACTATATGAGTTAGCATTAACAACTACCATCACGGTAAACAGTTCACTGTACTTACGCTCATACACGTAACACCTATATGAGTTAGCATGAACAACTGCCATTACGGTAAACCGTTCAATGTAATTAGGTTCACACACGTTACATACATATGAGTTAGCATGAACAACTGCAATTACGGTAAACAGTTCACTGTACTTACGCTTACAACGCGTTACAACTATATGAGTTAGCCTGAACAACTGCCATTACGATAAACCGTTCACTGTACTTACTCTCACACACGTTACAACTATATGAGTTAGCATGAACAACTGCCATTACGGTAAAGAGTTCACTGTACTTCCTCTCACACATGTTACAACTATATGAGTTAGGAGGAACAACTGCCATTACGTTAAACAGTTCACTCTACTTACTCTCATACATGTTACAACTATATGAGTTAGCATGAACAACTGCCATTACGGTAAACAGTTCACTGTACTTACTCTCACAACACATTACAACTATATGAGTTAGCATGAACAACTGCCATTACGGTAAACAGTTCACTGTACTTACTCACACAACACGTTACAACTACATGAGTTAGCATGAACAACTGCCATTACGGTAAACAGTTCGCTGTACTTACTCTCAGACACGTTACAACTATATGAGTTAGCATGAACAACTGCCATTACGGTAAAGAGTTCACTGTACTTCCTCTCACACATGTTACAACTATATGAGTTAGCATGAACAACTGCCATTACGGTAAACAGTTCACTGTACTTACTCTCACAACAAATTACAACTATATGAGTTAGCATGAACAACTGCCATTACGGTAAACAGTTCACTGTACTTACTCTCATACATGTTACAACTATATGAGTTAGCATGAACAACTGCAATTACGGTAAACAATTCACTGTACTTACGCTCACAATGCGTTACAACTATATGAGTTAGCCTGAACAACTGCCATTACGATAAACCGTTCACTGTACTTACTCTCACACACGTTACAACTATATGAATTAGCATGAACAACTGCCATTACGGTAAAGAGTTCACTGTACTTCCTCTCACACATGTTACAACTATATGAGTTAGGAGGAACAACTGCCATTACGTTAAACAGTTCACTCTACTTACTCTCATACATTTTACAACTATATGAATTAGCATGAACAACTGCCCTTATGGTAAACAGCTCGCTGTACTTACTCTCACACACGTTACAACTATATGAGTTAGCATGAACAACTGCCATTACGGTAAACAGTTCACTGTACTTACGCTCACAACGCGTTACAACTATATGAGTTAGCCTGAACAACTGCCATTACGATAAACCGTTCACTGTACTTACTCTCACACACGTTACAACTATATGAGTTAGCATGAACAACTGCCATTACGGTAAAGAGTTCACTGTACTTCCTCTCACACATGTTACAACTATATGAGTTAGGAGGAACAACTGCCATTACGTTAAACAGTTCACTCTACTTACTCTCATACATGTTACAACTATATGAGTTAGCATGAACAACTGCCATTACGGTAAACAGTTCACTGTACTTAATCTCACAACACATTACAACTATATGAGTTAGCATGAACAACTGCCATTACGGTAAACAGTTCACTCTACTTACTCTCACACACATTACAACTATATTATTTAGCATGAAAAACTGCCATTACGGTAAACAGTTCACTGTACTTACTCTCAAAACACGTTACAACTATATTAGTTAGCATGAACAACTGCCATTACGGTAAACAGTTCACTGTACTTACTTTCATACATGTTACAACTATATGAGTTAGCATGAACAACTGCAATTACGGTAAACAGTTCACTGTACCTACGCTCACAACGCGTTACAACTATATGAGTTAGCCTGAACAACTGCCATTACGATAAACCGTTCACTGTACTTACTCTCATACATGTTACAACTATATGAGTTAGCATGAACAACTGCCATTACGGTAAACAGTTCACTCTACTTACTCTCACACACATTACAACTATATTATTTAGCATGAACAACTGCCATTACGGTAAACAGTTCACTGTACTTTCTCTCACACACGTTACAACTATATGAGTTAGCATGAACAACTACCATCACGGTAAAGAGTTCACTGTACTTACGCTCATACACGTAACACCTATATGAGTTAGCATGAACAACTGCCATTACGGTAAACCGTTCAATGTAATTAGGTTCACACACGTTACATATATATGAGTTAGCATGAACAACTGCAATTACGGTAAACAGTTCACTGTACTTACGCTTACAACGCGTTACAACTATATGAGTTAGCCTGAACAACTGCCATTACGATAAACCGTTCACTGTACTTACTCTCACACACGTTACAACTATATGAGTTAGCATGAACAACTGCCATTACGGTAAAGAGTTCACTGTACTTCCTCTCACACATGTTACAACTATATGAGTTAGGAGGAACAACTGCCATTACGTTAAACAGTTCACTCTACTTACTCTCATACATGTTACAACTATATGAGTTAGCATGAACAACTGCCATTACGGTAAACAGTTCACTGTACTTACTCTCACAACACATTACAACTATATGAGTTAGCATGAACAACTGCCATTACGGTAAACAGTTCACTGTACTTACTCACACAACACGTTACAACTACATGAGTTAGCATGAACAACTGCCATTACGGTAAACAGTTCGCTGTACTTACTCTCAGACACGTTACAACTATATGAGTTAGCATGAACAACTGCCATTACGGTAAAGAGTTCACTGTACTTCCTCTCACACATGTTACAACTATATGAGTTAGGAGGAACAACTGCCATTACGTTAAACAGTTCACTCTACTTACACTCATACCTGTTACAACTATATGAGTTAGCATGAACAACTGCCATTACGGTAAACAGTTCACTGTACTTACTCTCACAACACATTACAACTATATGAGTTAGCATGAACAACTGCCATTACGGTAAACAGTTCACTGTACTTACTCACACAACACGTTACAACTACATGAGTTAGCATGAACAACTGCCATTACGGTAAACAGTTCGCTGTACTTACTCTCAGACACGTTACAACTATATGAGTTAGCATGAACAACTGCCATTACGGTAAAGAGTTCACTGTACTTCCTCTCACACATGTTACAACTATATGAGTTAGCATGAACAACTACCATCACGGTAAACAGTTCACTGTACTTACGCTCATACACGTAACACCTATATGAGTTAGCATGAACAACTGCCATTACGGTAAACCGTTCAATGTAATTAGGTTCACACACGTTACATATATATGAGTTAGCATGAACAACTGCAATTACGGTAAACAGTTCACTGTACTTACGCTTACAACGCGTTACAACTATATGAGTTAGCCTGAACAACTGCCATTACGATAAACCGTTCACTGTACTTACTCTCACACACGTTACAACTATATGAGTTAGCATGAACAACTGCCATTACGGTAAAGAGTTCACTGTACTTCCTCTCACACATGTTACAACTATATGAGTTAGCATGAACAACTGCCATTACGTTAAACAGTTCACTGTACTTACTCTCATACATGTTACAACTATATGAGTTAGCATGAACAACTGCCATTACGGTAAACAGTTCACTGTACTTACTCTCACAACACATTACAACTATATGAGTTAGCATGAACAACTGCCATTACGGTAAACAGTTCACTGTACTTACTCACACAACACGTTACAACTACATGAGTTAGCATGAACAACTGCCATTACGGTAAACAGTTCGCTGTACTTACTCTCAGACACGTTACAACTATATGAGTTAGCATGAACAACTGCCATTACGGTAAAGAGTTCACTGTACTTCCTCTCACACATGTTACAACTATATGAGTTAGGAGGAACAACTGCCATTACGTTAAACAGTTCACTCTACTTACTCTCATACATGTTACAACTATATGAGTTAGCATGAACAACTGCCATTACGATAAACAGTTCACTCTACTTACTCTCATACATGTTACAACTATATGAGTTAGCATGAACAACTGCCATTACGGTAAACAGTTCACTGTACTTACTCTCACAACACATTACAACTATATGAGTTAGCATGAACAACTGCCATTACGGTAAACAGTTCACTGTACTTACTCACACAACACGTTACAACTACATGAGTTAGCATGAACAACTGCCATTACGGTAAACAGTTCGCTGTACTTACTCTCAGACACGTTACAACTATATGAGTTAGCATGAACAACTGCCATTACGGTAAAGAGTTCACTGTACTTCCTCTCACACATGTTACAACTATATGAGTTAGGAGGAACAACTGCCATTACGTTAAACAGTTCACTCTACTTACTCTCATACATGTTACAACTATATGAGTTAGCATGAACAACTGCCATTACGGTAAACAGTTCACTGTACTTACTCTCACAACACATTACAACTATATGAGTTAGCATGAACAACTGCCATTACGGTAAACAGTTCACTGTACTTACTCACACAACACGTTACAACTACATGAGTTAGCATGAACAACTGCCATTACGGTAAACAGTTCGCTGTACTTACTCTCAGACACGTTACAACTATATGAGTTAGCATGAACAACTGCCATTACGGTAAAGAGTTCACTGTACTTCCTCTCACACATGTTACAACTATATGAGTTAGCATGAACAACTGCCATTACGGTAAACAGTTCACTGTACTTACTCTCACAACAAATTACAACTATATGAGTTAGCATGAACAACTGCCATTACGGTAAACAGTTCACTGTACTTACTCTCACACACGTTACAACTACATGAGTTAGCATGAACAACTGCCATTACGGTAAAGAGTTCACTGTACTTACTCTCACACACGTTACAGCTATATGAGTTAGCATGAACAACTGCCATTACGGTAAAGAGTTCACTGTACTTCCTCTCACACATGTTACAACTATATGAGTTAGGAGGAACAACTGCCATTATGTTAAACAGTTCACTCTACTTACTCTCATACATGTTACAACTATATGAGTTAGCATGAACAACTGCCATTACGGTAAACAGTTCACTGTACTTACTCTCACAACACATTACAACTATATGAGTTAGCATGAACAACTGCCATTACGGTAAACAGTTCACTGTACCTACTTTCATACATGTTACAACTATATGAGTTAGCCTGAACAACTGCCATTACGGTAAACAGTTCACTGTACTTTCTCTCACACACGTTACAACTATATGAGTTAGCATGAAGAACTGCCATTACGGTAAACAGTTCACTGTACTTACTTTCATACATGTTACAACTATATGAGTTAGCCTGAACAACTGCCATTACGGTAAACAGTTCACTGTACTTTCTCTCACACACGTTACAACTATATGAGTTAAGAAGAACAACTACCATTACGGTAAACAGTTCACTGTACTTACGCTCATACACGTTACACCTATATGAGTTAGCATGAACAACTGCCATTACGGTAAACAGTTCACTGTACTTACTCTCATACATGTTACAACTATATGAGTTAGCATGAACAACTGCAATTATGGTAAACAGTTCACTGTACTTACGCTCACAATGCGTTACAACTATATGAGTTAGCCTGAACAACTGCCATTACGATAAACCGTTCACTGTACTTACTCTCACACACGTTAAAACTATATGAGTTAGCATGAACAACTGCCATTACGGTAAAGAGTTCACTGTACTTCCTCTCACACATGTTACAACTATATGAGTTAGGAGGAACAACTGCCATTACGTTAAACAGTTCACTCTACTTACTCTCATACATGTTACAACTATATGAGTTAGCATGAACAACTGCCATTACGGTAAACAGTTCACTGTACTTACTCTCACAACACATTACAACTATATGAGTTAGCATGAACAACTGCCATTACGGTAAACAGTTCACTGTACTTACTCACACAACACGTTACAACTACATGAGTTAGCATGAACAACTGCCATTACGGTAAACAGTTCGCTGTACTTACTCTCAGACACGTTACAACTATATGAGTTAGCATGAACAACTGCCATTACGGTAAAGAGTTCACTGTACTTCCTCTCACACATGTTACAACTATATGAGTTAGCATGAACAACTGCCATTACGGTAAACAGTTCACTGTACTTACTCTCACAACAAATTACAACTATATGAGTTAGCATGAACAACTGCCATTACGGTAAACAGTTCACTGTACTTACTCTCACACACGTTACAACTACATGAGTTAGCATGAACAACTGCCATTACGGTAAAGAGTTCACTGTACTTACTCTCACACACGTTACAACTATATGAGTTAGCATGAACAACTGCCATTACGGTAAAGAGTTCACTGTACTTCCTCTCACACATGTTACAACTATATGAGTTAGGAGGAACAACTGCCATTATGTTAAACAGTTCACTCTACTTACTCTCATACATGTTACAACTATATGAGTTAGCATGAACAACTGCCATTACGGTAAACAGTTCACTGTACTTACTCTCACAACACATTACAACTATATGAGTTAGCATGAACAACTGCCATTACGGTAAACAGTTCACTGTACTTACTTTCATACATGTTACAACTATATGAGTTAGCCTGAACAACTGCCATTACGGTAAACAGTTCACTGTACTTTCTCTCACACACGTTACAACTATATGAGTTAGCATGAAGAACTGCCATTACGGTAAACAGTTCACTGTACTTACTTTCATACATGTTACAACTATATGAGTTAGCCTGAACAACTGCCATTACGGTAAACAGTTCACTGTACTTTCTCTCACACACGTTACAACTATATGAGTTAAGAAGAACAACTACCATTACGGTAAACAGTTCACTGTACTTACGCTCATACACGTTACACCTATATGAGTTAGCATGAACAACTGCCATTACGGTAAACAGTTCACTGTACTTACTCTCATACATGTTACAACTATATGAGTTAGCATGAACAACTGCAATTATGGTAAACAGTTCACTGTACTTACGCTCACAATGCGTTACAACTATATGAGTTAGCCTGAACAACTGCCATTACGATAAACCGTTCACTGTACTTACTCTCACACACGTTAAAACTATATGAGTTAGCATGAACAACTGCCATTACGGTAAAGAGTTCACTGTACTTCCTCTCACACATGTTACAACTATATGAGTTAGGAGGAACAACTGCCATTACGTTAAACAGTTCACTCTACTTAATCTCATACATTTTACAACTATATGAATTAGCATGAACAACTGCCCTTATGGTAAACAGCTCGCTGTACTTACTCTCACACACGTTACAACTATATGAGTTAGCATGAACAACTGCCATTACGGTAAACAGTTCACTGTACTTACGCTCACAACGCGTTACAACTATATGAGTTAGCCTGAACAACTGCCATTACGATAAACCGTTCACTGTACTTACTCTCACACACGTTACAACTATATGAGTTAGCATGAACAACTGCCATTACGGTAAAGAGTTCACTGTACTTCCTCTCACACATGTTACAACTATATGAGTTAGGAGGAACAACTGCCATTACGTTAAACAGTTCACTCTACTTACTCTCATACATGTTACAACTATATGAGTTAGCATGAACAACTGCCATTACGGTAAACAGTTCACTGTACTTAATCTCACAACACATTACAACTATATGAGTTAGCATGAACAACTGCCATTACGGTAAACAGTTCACTCTACTTACTCTCACACACATTACAACTATATTATTTAGCATGAAAAACTGCCATTACGGTAAACAGTTCACTGTACTTACTTTCATACATGTTACAACTATATGAGTTAGCATGAACAACTGCAATTACGGTAAACGGTTCACTGTACCTACACTCACAACGCGTTACAACTATATGAGTTAGCCTGAACAACTGCCATTACGATAAACCGTTCACTGTACTTACTCTCATACATGTTACAACTATATGAGTTAGCATGAACAACTGCCATTACGGTAAACAGTTCACTCTACTTACTCTCACACACATTACAACTATATTATTTAGCATGAACAACTGCCATTACGGTAAACAGTTCACTGTACTTTCTCTCACACACGTTACAACTATATGAGTTAGCATGAACAACTACCATCACGGTAAACAGTTCACTGTACTTACGCTCATACACGTAACACCTATATGAGTTAGCATGAACAACTGCCATTACGGTAAACAGTTCACTGTACTTACGCTTACAACGCGTTACAACTATATGAGTTAGCCTGAACAACTGCCATTACGATAAACCGTTCACTGTACTTACTCTCACACACGTTACAACTATATGAGTTAGCATGAACAACTGCCATTACGGTAAAGAGTTCACTGTACTTCCTCTCACACATGTTACAACTATATGAGTTAGGAGGAACAACTGCCATTACGTTAAACAGTTCACTCTACTTACTCTCATACATGTTACAACTATATGAGTTAGCATGAACAACTGCCATTACGGTAAACAGTTCACTGTACTTACTCTCACAACACATTACAACTAAATGAGTTAGCATGAACAACTGCCATTACGGTAAACAGTTCACTGTACTTACTCACACAACACGTTACAACTAGATGAGTTAGCATGAACAACTGCCATTACGGTAAACAGTTCGCTGTACTTACTCTCAGACACGTTACAACTATATGAGTTAGCATGAACAACTGCCATTACGGTAAAGAGTTCACTGTACTTCCTCTCACACATGTTACAACTATATGAGTTAGCATGAACAACTGCCATTACGGTAAACAGTTCACTGTACTTACTCTCACAACAAATTACAACTATATGAGTTAGCATGAACAACTGCCATTACGGTAAAGAGTTCACTGTACTTACTCTCACACACGTTACAACTATATGAGTTAGCATGAACAACTGCCATTACGGTAAAGAGTTCACTGTACTTCCTCTCACACATGTTACAACTATATGAGTTAGGAGGAACAACTGCCATTATGTTAAACAGTTCACTCTACTTACTCTCATACATGTTACAACTATATGAGTTAGCATGAACAACTGCCATTACGGTAAACAGTTCACTGTACTTACTCTCACAACACATTACAACTATATGAGTTAGCATGAACAACTGCCATTACGGTAAACAGTTCACTGTACTTACTTTCATACATGTTACAACTATATGAGTTAGCCTGAACAACTGCCATTACGGTAAACAGTTCACTGTACTTTCTCTCACACACGTTACAACTATATGAATTAGCATGAAGAACTGCCATTACGGTAAACAGTTCACTGTACTTACTTTCATACATGTTACAACTATATGAGTTAGCCTGAACAACTGCCATTACGGTAAACAGTTCACTGTACTTTCTCTCACACACGTTACAACTATATGAGTTAGCAAGAACAACTACCATTACGGTAAACAGTTCACTGTACTTACGCTCATACACGTTACACCTATATGAGTTAGCATGAACAACTGCCATTACGGTAAACAGTTCACTGTACTTACTCTCATACATGTTACAACTATATGAGTTAGCATGAACAACTGCAATTATGGTAAACAGTTCACTGTACTTACGCTCACAATGTGTTACAACTATATGAGTTAGCCTGAACAACTGCCATTACGATAAACCGTTCACTGTACTTACTCTCACACACGTTACAACTATATGAGTTAGCATGAACAACTGCCATTACGGTAAAGAGTTCACTGTACTTCCTCTCACACATGTTACAACTATATGAGTTAGGAGGAACAACTGCCATTACGTTAAACAGTTCACTCTACTTAATCTCATACATTTTACAACTATATGAATTAGCATGAACAACTGCCCTTATGGTAAACAGCTCGCTGTACTTACTCTCACACACGTTACAACTATATGAGTTAGCATGAGCAACTGCCCTTACGGTAAACAGTTCGCTGTACTTACTCTCACACACGTTACAACTATATGAGTTAGCATGAACAAGTGCCATTATGGTAAACAGTTCGCTGTACTTACTCTCAGACATGTTACAACTATATGAGTTAGCATGAACAACTGCCATTACGGTAAACAGTTCGCTGTACTTACTCTCACACACGTTACAACTATATGAGTTAGCATGAACAACTGCCATTACGGTAAAGAGTTCACTGTACTTCCTCTCACACATGTTACAACTATATGAGTTAGGAGGAACAACTGCCATTACGTTAAACAGTTCACTCTACTTACTCTCATGCATGTTACAACTATATGAGTTGGCATGAACAACTGCCATTACGGTAAACAGTTCACTGTACTTACTCTCACAACACATTACAACTATATGAGTTAGCATGAACAACTGCAATTATGGTAAACAGTTCACTGTACTTACGCTCACAATGCGTTACAACTATATGAGTTAGCCTGAACAACTGCCATTACGATAAACCGTTCACTGTACTTACTCTCACACACGTTAAAACTATATGAGTTAGCATGAACAACTGCCATTACGGTAAAGAGTTCACTGTACTTCCTCTCACACATGTTACAACTATATGAGTTAGGAGGAACAACTGCCATTACGTTAAACAGTTCACTCTACTTACTCTCATACATGTTACAACTATATGAGTTAGCATGAACAACTGCCATTACGGTAAACAGTTCACTGTACTTACTCTCACAACACATTACAACTATATGAGTTAGCATGAACAACTGCCATTACGGTAAACAGTTCACTGTACTTACTCACACAACACGTTACAACTACATGAGTTAGCATGAACAACTGCCATTACGGTAAACAGTTCGCTGTACTTACTCTCAGACACGTTACAACTATATGAGTTAGCATGAACAACTGCCATTACGGTAAAGAGTTCACTGTACTTCCTCTCACACATGTTACAACTATATGAGTTAGCATGAACAACTGCCATTACGGTAAACAGTTCACTGTACTTACTCTCACAACAAATTACAACTATATGAGTTAGCATGAACAACTGCCATTACGGTAAACAGTTCACTGTACTTACTCTCACACACGTTACAACTACATGAGTTAGCATGAACAACTGCCATTACGGTAAAGAGTTCACTGTACTTACTCTCACACACGTTACAACTATATGAGTTAGCATGAACAACTGCCATTACGGTAAAGAGTTCACTGTACTTCCTCTCACACATGTTACAACTATATGAGTTAGGAGGAACAACTGCCATTATGTTAAACAGTTCACTCTACTTACTCTCATACATGTTACAACTATATGAGTTAGCATGAACAACTGCCATTACGGTAAACAGTTCACTGTACTTACTCTCACAACACATTACAACTATATGAGTTAGCATGAACAACTGCCATTACGGTAAACAGTTCACTGTACTTACTTTCATACATGTTACAACTATATGAGTTAGCCTGAACAACTGCCATTACGGTAAACAGTTCACTGTACTTTCTCTCACACACGTTACAACTATATGAGTTAGCATGAAGAACTGCCATTACGGTAAACAGTTCACTGTACTTACTTTCATACATGTTACAACTATATGAGTTAGCCTGAACAACTGCCATTACGGTAAACAGTTCACTGTACTTTCTCTCACACACGTTACAACTATATGAGTTAAGAAGAACAACTACCATTACGGTAAACAGTTCACTGTACTTACGCTCATACACGTTACACCTATATGAGTTAGCATGAACAACTGCCATTACGGTAAACAGTTCACTGTACTTACTCTCATACATGTTACAACTATATGAGTTAGCATGAACAACTGCAATTATGGTAAACAGTTCACTGTACTTACGCTCACAATGCGTTACAACTATATGAGTTAGCCTGAACAACTGCCATTACGATAAACCGTTCACTGTACTTACTCTCACACACGTTAAAACTATATGAGTTAGCATGAACAACTGCCATTACGGTAAAGAGTTCACTGTACTTCCTCTCACACATGTTACAACTATATGAGTTAGGAGGAACAACTGCCATTACGTTAAACAGTTCACTCTACTTAATCTCATACATTTTACAACTATATGAATTAGCATGAACAACTGCCCTTATGGTAAACAGCTCGCTGTACTTACTCTCACACACGTTACAACTATATGAGTTAGCATGAACAACTGCCATTACGGTAAACAGTTCACTGTACTTACGCTCACAACGCGTTACAACTATATGAGTTAGCCTGAACAACTGCCATTACGATAAACCGTTCACTGTACTTACTCTCACACACGTTACAACTATATGAGTTAGCATGAACAACTGCCATTACGGTAAAGAGTTCACTGTACTTCCTCTCACACATGTTACAACTATATGAGTTAGGAGGAACAACTGCCATTACGTTAAACAGTTCACTCTACTTACTCTCATACATGTTACAACTATATGAGTTAGCATGAACAACTGCCATTACGGTAAACAGTTCACTGTACTTAATCTCACAACACATTACAACTATATGAGTTAGCATGAACAACTGCCATTACGGTAAACAGTTCACTCTACTTACTCTCACACACATTACAACTATATTATTTAGCATGAAAAACTGCCATTACGGTAAACAGTTCACTGTACTTACTTTCATACATGTTACAACTATATGAGTTAGCATGAACAACTGCAATTACGGTAAACGGTTCACTGTACCTACACTCACAACGCGTTACAACTATATGAGTTAGCCTGAACAACTGCCATTACGATAAACCGTTCACTGTACTTACTCTCATACATGTTACAACTATATGAGTTAGCATGAACAACTGCCATTACGGTAAACAGTTCACTCTACTTACTCTCACACACATTACAACTATATTATTTAGCATGAACAACTGCCATTACGGTAAACAGTTCACTGTACTTTCTCTCACACACGTTACAACTATATGAGTTAGCATGAACAACTACCATCACGGTAAACAGTTCACTGTACTTACGCTCATACACGTAACACCTATATGAGTTAGCATGAACAACTGCCATTACGGTAAACAGTTCACTGTACTTACGCTTACAACGCGTTACAACTATATGAGTTAGCCTGAACAACTGCCATTACGATAAACCGTTCACTGTACTTACTCTCACACACGTTACAACTATATGAGTTAGCATGAACAACTGCCATTACGGTAAAGAGTTCACTGTACTTCCTCTCACACATGTTACAACTATATGAGTTAGGAGGAACAACTGCCATTACGTTAAACAGTTCACTCTACTTACTCTCATACATGTTACAACTATATGAGTTAGCATGAACAACTGCCATTACGGTAAACAGTTCACTGTACTTACTCTCACAACACATTACAACTAAATGAGTTAGCATGAACAACTGCCATTACGGTAAACAGTTCACTGTACTTACTCACACAACACGTTACAACTAGATGAGTTAGCATGAACAACTGCCATTACGGTAAACAGTTCGCTGTACTTACTCTCAGACACGTTACAACTATATGAGTTAGCATGAACAACTGCCATTACGGTAAAGAGTTCACTGTACTTCCTCTCACACATGTTACAACTATATGAGTTAGCATGAACAACTGCCATTACGGTAAACAGTTCACTGTACTTACTCTCACAACAAATTACAACTATATGAGTTAGCATGAACAACTGCCATTACGGTAAAGAGTTCACTGTACTTACTCTCACACACGTTACAACTATATGAGTTAGCATGAACAACTGCCATTACGGTAAAGAGTTCACTGTACTTCCTCTCACACATGTTACAACTATATGAGTTAGGAGGAACAACTGCCATTATGTTAAACAGTTCACTCTACTTACTCTCATACATGTTACAACTATATGAGTTAGCATGAACAACTGCCATTACGGTAAACAGTTCACTGTACTTACTCTCACAACACATTACAACTATATGAGTTAGCATGAACAACTGCCATTACGGTAAACAGTTCACTGTACTTACTTTCATACATGTTACAACTATATGAGTTAGCCTGAACAACTGCCATTACGGTAAACAGTTCACTGTACTTTCTCTCACACACGTTACAACTATATGAATTAGCATGAAGAACTGCCATTACGGTAAACAGTTCACTGTACTTACTTTCATACATGTTACAACTATATGAGTTAGCCTGAACAACTGCCATTACGGTAAACAGTTCACTGTACTTTCTCTCACACACGTTACAACTATATGAGTTAGCAAGAACAACTACCATTACGGTAAACAGTTCACTGTACTTACGCTCATACACGTTACACCTATATGAGTTAGCATGAACAACTGCCATTACGGTAAACAGTTCACTGTACTTACTCTCATACATGTTACAACTATATGAGTTAGCATGAACAACTGCAATTATGGTAAACAGTTCACTGTACTTACGCTCACAATGTGTTACAACTATATGAGTTAGCCTGAACAACTGCCATTACGATAAACCGTTCACTGTACTTACTCTCACACACGTTACAACTATATGAGTTAGCATGAACAACTGCCATTACGGTAAAGAGTTCACTGTACTTCCTCTCACACATGTTACAACTATATGAGTTAGGAGGAACAACTGCCATTACGTTAAACAGTTCACTCTACTTAATCTCATACATTTTACAACTATATGAATTAGCATGAACAACTGCCCTTATGGTAAACAGCTCGCTGTACTTACTCTCACACACGTTACAACTATATGAGTTAGCATGAGCAACTGCCCTTACGGTAAACAGTTCGCTGTACTTACTCTCACACACGTTACAACTATATGAGTTAGCATGAACAAGTGCCATTATGGTAAACAGTTCGCTGTACTTACTCTCAGACATGTTACAACTATATGAGTTAGCATGAACAACTGCCATTACGGTAAACAGTTCGCTGTACTTACTCTCACACACGTTACAACTATATGAGTTAGCATGAACAACTGCCATTACGGTAAAGAGTTCACTGTACTTCCTCTCACACATGTTACAACTATATGAGTTAGGAGGAACAACTGCCATTACGTTAAACAGTTCACTCTACTTACTCTCATGCATGTTACAACTATATGAGTTGGCATGAACAACTGCCATTACGGTAAACAGTTCACTGTACTTACTCTCACAACACATTACAACTATATGAGTTAGCATGAACAACTGCCATTACGGTAAACAGTTCACTGTACTTACTCACACAACACGTTACAACTACATGAGTTAGCATGAACAACTGCCATTACGGTAAACAGTTCGCTGTACTTACTCTCACAACAAGTTACAACTATATTAGTTAGCATGAACAACTGCCATTACGGTAAACAGTTCACTGTACTTACTTTCATACATGTTACAACTATATGAGTTAGCCTGAACAACTGCCATTACGGTAAACAGTTCACTGTACTTTCTCTCACACACGTTACAACTATATGAGTTAGCATGAACAACTACCACTACAGTAAACAGTTCACTGTACTTACGCTCATACACGTTACACCTATATGAGTTAGCATGAACAACTGCCATTACGGTAAACAGTTCACTGTACTTACTCTCATACATGTTACAACTATATGAGTTAGCATGAACAACTGCAATTACGGTAAACAATTCACTGTACTTACGCTCACAATGCATTACAACTATATGAGTTAGCCTGAACAACTGCCATTACGATAAACCGTTCACTGTACTTACTCTCACACACGTTACAACTATATGAATTAGCATGAACAACTGCCATTACGGTAAAGAGTTCACTGTACTTCCTCTCACACATGTTACAACTATATGAGTTAGCATGAACAACTGCCATTACGGTAAACAGTTCACTGTACTTACTCTCACAACAAATTACAACTATATGAGTTAGCATGAACAACTGCCATTACGGTAAACAGTTCACTGTACTTACTCTCACACACGTTACAACTACATGAGTTTGCATGAACAACTGCCATTACGGTAAAGAGTTCACTGTACTTACTCTCACACACGTTACAACTATATGAGTTAGCATGAACAACTGCCATTACGGTAAAGAGTTCACTGTACTTCCTCTCACAATGCGTTACAACTATATGAGTTAGGAGGAACAACTGCCATTATGTTAAACAGTTCACTCTACTTACTCTCATACATGTTACAACTATATGAGTTAGCATGAACAACTGCCATTACGGTAAACAGTTCACTGTACTTACTCTCACAACACATTACAACTATATGAGTTAGCATGAACAACTGCCATTACGGTAAACAGTTCACTGTACTTACTTTCATACATGTTACAACTATATGAGTTAGCCTGAACAACTGCCATTACGGTAAACAGTTCACTGTACTTTCTCTCACACACGTTACAACTATATGAATTAGCATGAAGAACTGCCATTACGGTAAACAGTTCACTGTACTTACTTTCATACATGTTACAACTATATGAGTTAGCCTGAACAACTGCCATTACGGTAAACAGTTCACTGTACTTTCTCTCACACACGTTACAACTATATGAGTTAGCAAGAACAACTACCATTACGGTAAACAGTTCACTGTACTTACGCTCATACACGTTACACCTATATGAGTTAGCATGAACAACTGCCATTACGGTAAACAGTTCACTGTACTTACTCTCATACATGTTACAACTATATGAGTTAGCATGAACAACTGCAATTATGGTAAACAGTTCACTGTACTTACGCTCACAATGCGTTACAACTATATGAGTTAGCCTGAACAACTGCCATTACGATAAACCGTTCACTGTACTTACTCTCACACACGTTACAACTATATGAGTTAGCATGAACAACTGCCATTACGGTAAAGAGTTCACTGTACTTCCTCTCACAAATGTTACAACTATATAAGTTAGGAGGAACAACTGCCATTACGTTAAACAGTTCACTCTACTTAATCTCATACATTTTACAACTATATGAATTAGCATGAACAACTGCCCTTATGGTAAACAGCTCGCTGTACTTACTCTCACACACGTTACAACTATGTGAGTTAGCATGAGCAACTGCCCTTACGGTAAACAGTTCGCTGTACTTACTCTCACACACGTTACAACTATATGAGTTAGCATGAACAAGTGCCATTAGGGTAAACAGTTCGCTGCACTTACTCTCAGACATGTTACAACTATATGAGTTAGCATGAACAACTGCCATTACGGTAAACAGTTCGCTGTACTTACTCTCACACACGTTACAACTATATGAGTTAGCATGAACAACTGCCATTACGGTAAAGAGTTCACTGTATTTCCTCTCACACATGTTACAACTATATGAGTTAGGAGGAACAACTGCCATTACGTTAAAACAGTTCACTCTACTTACTCTCATGCATGTTACAACTATATGAGTTAGCGTGAACAACTGCCATTACGGTAAACAGTTCACTGTACTTACTCTCACAACACATTACAACTATATGAGTTAGCATGAACAACTGCCATTACGGTAAACAGTTCACTGTACTTACTCACACAACACGTTACAACTACATGAGTTAGCATGAACAACTGCCATTACGGTAAACAGTTCGCTGTACTTACTCTCACAACAAGTTACAACTATATGAGTTAGCATGAACAACTGCCATTACGGTAAACAGTTCACTGTACTTACTTTCATACATGTTACAACTATATGAGTTAGCCTGAACAACTGCCATTACGGTAAACAGTTCACTGTACTTTCTCTCACACACGTTACAACTATATGAGTTAGCATGAACAACTACCACTACAGTAAACAGTTCACTGTACTTACGCTCATACACGTTACACCTATATGAGTTAGCATGAACAACTGCCATTACGGTAAACAGTTCACTGTACTTACTCTCATACATGTTACAACTATATGAGTTAGCATGAACAACTGCAATTACGGTAAACAATTCACTGTACTTACGCTCACAATGCATTACAACTATATGAGTTAGCCTGAACAACTGCCATTACGATAAACCGTTCACTGTACTTACTCTCACACACGTTACAACTATATGAATTAGCATGAACAACTGCCATTACGGTAAAGAGTTCACTGTACTTCCTCTCACACATGTTACAACTATATGAGTTAGGAGGAACAACTGCCATTACGTTAAACAGTTCACTCTACTAACTCTCATACATTTTACAACTATATGAATTAGCATGAACAACTGCCATTACGGTAAACAGTTCACTGTACTTAATCTCACAACACATTACAACTATATGAGTTAGCATGAACAACTGCCATTACGGTAAACAGTTCACTCTACTTACTCTCACACACATTACAACTATATTATTTAGCATGAAAAACTGCCATTACGGTAAACAGTTCACTGTACTTACTCTCAAAACACGTTACAACTATATTAGTTAGCATGAACAACTGCCATTACGGTAAACAGTTCACTGTACTTACTTTCATACATGTTACAACTATATGAGTTAGCATGAACAACTGCAATTACGGTAAACAGTTCACTGTACCTACGCTCACAACGCGTTACAACTATATGAGTTAGCCTGAACAACTGCCATTACGATAAACCGTTCACTGTACTTACTCTCATACATGTTACAACTATATGAGTTAGCATGAACAACTGCCATTACGGTAAACAGTTCACTCTACTTACTCTCACACACATTACAACTATATTATTTAGCATGAACAACTGCCATTACGGTAAACAGTTCACTGTACTTTCTCTCACACACGTTACAACTATATGAGTTAGCATGAACAACTACCATCACGGTAAACAGTTCACTGTACTTACGCTCATACACGTAACACCTATATGAGTTACCATGAACAACTGCCATTACGGTAAACTGTTCAATGTAATTAGGTTCACACACGTTACATATATATGAGTTAGCATGAACAACTGCAATTACGGTAAACAGTTCACTGTACTTACGCTTACAACGCGTTACAACTATATGAGTTAGCCTGAACAACTGCCATTACGATAAACCGTTCACTGTACTTACTCTCACACACGTTACAACTATATGAGTTAGCATGAACAACTGCCATTACGGTAAAGAGTTCACTGTACTTCCTCTCACACATGTTACAACTATATGAGTTAGGAGGAACAACTGCCATTACGGTAAACAGTTCACTGTACTTACTCACACAACACGTTACAACTACATGAGTTAGCATGAACAACTGCCATTACGGTAAACAGTTCGCTGTACTTACTCTCAAACACGTTACAACTATATGAGTTAGCATGAACAACTGCCATTACGGTAAAGAGCTCACTGTACTTCCTCTCACACATGTTACAACTATATGAGTTAGCATGAACAACTGCCATTACGGTAAACAGTTCACTGTACTTACTCTCACAACAAATTACAACTATATGAGTTAGCATGAACAACTGCCATTACGGTAAACAGTTCACTGTACTTCCTCTCACACATTTTACAACTATATGAGTTAGCATGAACAACTGCCATTACGGTAAACAGTTCACTGTACTTACTCTCACAACAAATTACAACTATATGAGTTAGCATGAACAACTGCCATTACGGTAAACAGTTCACTGTACTTACTCTCACAACACGTTACAACTATATTAGTTAGCATGAAGAACTGCCATTACGGTAAACAGTTCACTGTACTTACTTTCATACATGTTACAACTATATGAGTTAGCCTGAACAACTGCCATTACGGTAAACAGTTCACTGTACTTTCTCTCACACACGTTACAACTATATGAGTTAGCATGAACAACTACCATTACGGTAAACAGTATACTGTACTTACGCTCATACACGTTACACCTATATGAGATAGCATGAACAATTGCCATTACGGTAAACAGTTCACTGTACTTACTCTCATACATGTTACAACTATATGAGTTAGCATGAACAACTGCAATTACGGTAAACAGTTCACTGTACTTACGCTCACAATGCGTTACAACTATATGAGTTAGCCTGAACAACTGCCATTACGATAAACCGTTCACTGTACTTACTCTCACACACGTTACAACTATATGAGTTAGCATGAACAACTGCCATTACGGTAAAGAGTTCACTGTACTTCCTCTCACACATGTTACAACTATATGAGTTAGGAGGAACAACTGCCATTACGTTAAACAGTTCACTCTACTTACTCTCATACATGTTACAACTATATGAGTTAGCATGAACAACTGCCATTACGGTAAACAGTTCACTGTACTTACTCTCACAACACATTACAACTATATGAGTTAGCATGAACAACTGCCATTACGGTAAACAGTTCACTGTACTTACCCTCAAAACACGTTACAACTACATGAGTTAGCATGAACAACTGCCATTACGGTAAACAGTTCGCTGTACTTACTCTCACACACGTTACAACTATATGAGTTAGCATGAACAACTGCCATTACGGTAAAGAGTTCACTGTACTTCCTCTCACACATGTTACAAATATATGAGTTAGGAGGAACAACTGCCATTACGTTAAACAGTTCACTCTACTTACTCTCATACATGTTACAACTATATGAGTTAGCATGAACAACTGCCATTACGGTAAACATTTCACTGTACTTACTCTCACACACGTTACAACTATATGAGTTAGCATGAACAACTACCATTACGGTAAACAGTATACTGTACTTACGCTCATACACGTTACACCTATATGAGATAGCATGAACAATTGCCATTACGGTAAACAGTTCACTGTACTTACTCTCATACATGTTACAACTATATGAGTTAGCATGAACAACTGCAATTACGGTAAACAGTTCACTGTACTTACGCTCACAATGCGTTACAACTATATGAGTTAGCCTGAACAACTGCCATTACGATAAACCGTTCACTGTACTTACTCTCACACACGTTACAACTATATGAGTTAGCATGAACAACTGCCATTACGGTAAAGAGTTCACTGTACTTCCTCTCACACATGTTACAACTATATGAGTTAGGAGGAACAACTGCCATTACGTTAAACAGTTCACTCTACTTACTCTCATACATGTTACAACTATATGAGTTAGCATGAACAACTGCCATTACGGTAAACAGTTCACTGTACTTACTCTCACAACACATTACAACTATATGAGTTAGCATGAACAACTGCCATTACGGTAAACAGTTCACTGTACTTACCCTCAAAACACGTTACAACTACATGAGTTAGCATGAACAACTGCCATTACGGTAAACAGTTCGCTGTACTTACTCTCACACACGTTACAACTATATGAGTTAGCATGAACAACTGCCATTACGGTAAAGAGTTCACTGTACTTCCTCTCACACATGTTACAAATATATGAGTTAGGAGGAACAACTGCCATTACGTTAAACAGTTCACTCTACTTACTCTCATACATGTTACAACTATATGAGTTAGCATGAACAACTGCCATTACGGTAAACATTTCACTGTACTTACTCTCACAACACATTACAACTATATGAGTTAGCATGAACAACTGCCATTACGGTAAACAGTTCACTGTACTTACTCACACAACACGTTACAACTACATGAGTTAGCATGAACAACTGCCATTACGGTAAACAGTTCGCTGTACTTACTCTCACAACACGTTACAACTATATTAGTTAGCATGAAGAACTGCCATTACGGTAAACAGTTCACTGTACTTACTTTCATACATGTTACAACTATATGAGTTAGCCTGAACAACTGCCATTACGGTAAACAGTTCACTGTACTTTCTCTCACACACGTTACAACTATATGAGTTAGCATGAACAACTACCATTACGGTAAACAGTTCACTGTACTTACGCTCATACACGTTACACCTATATGAGTTAGCATGAACAACTGCCATTACGGCAAACAGTTCACTGTACTTACTCTCATACATGTTACAACTATATGAGTTAGCATGAACAACTGCCATTACGGTAAAGAGTTCACTGTACTTCCTCTCACACATGTTACAACTATATGAGTTAGGGGGAACAACTGCCATTACGTTAAACAGTTCACTCTACTTACTCTCATACATTTTACAACTATATGAATTAGCATGAACAACTGCCCTTATGGTAAACAGCTCGCTGTACTTACTCTCACACACGTTACAACTATATGAGTTAGCATGAGCAACTGCCATTACGGTAAACAGTTCGCTGTACTTACTCTCACACACGTTACAACTATATGAGTTAGCATGAACAAGTGCCATTATGGTAAACAGTTCGCTGTACTTAATCTCAGACATGTTACAACTATATGAGTTAGCATGAACAACTGCCATTACGGTAAACAGTTCGCTGTACTTACTCTCACACACGTTACAACTATATGAGTTAGCATGAACAACTGCCATTACGGTAAAGAGTTCACTGTACTTCCTCTCACACGTTACAACTATATGAGTTAGGAGGAACAACTGCCATTACGTTAAACAGTTCACTTTACTTACTCTCATACATGTTACAACTATATGAGTTAGCATGAACAACTGCCATTACGGTAAACAGTTCACTGTACTTACTCTCACAACACATTACAACTATATGAGTTAGCATGAACAACTGCCATTACGGTAAACAGTTCACTCTACTTACTCTCACACACATTACAACTATATTATTTAGCATGAAAAACTGCCATTACGGTAAACAGTTCACTGTACTTACTCTCAAAACACGTTACAACTATATTAGTTAGCATGAACAACTGCCATTACGGTAAACAGTTCACTGTACTTACTTTCATACATGTTACCACTATATGAGTTAGCATGAACAACTGCAATTACGGTAAACAGTTCACTGTACCTACGCTCACAACGCGTTACAACTATATGAGTTAGCCTGAACAACTGCCATTACGATAAACCGTTCACTGTACTTACTCTCATACATGTTACAACTATATGAGTTAGCATGAACAACTGCCATTACGGTAAACAGTTCACTCTACTTACTCTCAAACACATTACAACTATATTATTTAGCATGAACAACTGCCATTACGGTAAACAGTTCACTGTACTTTCTCTCACACACGTTACAACTATATGAGTTAGCATGAACAACTACCATCACGGTAAACAGTTCACTGTACTTACGCTCATACACGTTACACCTATATGAGTTAGCATGAACAACTGCCATTACGGTAAACCGTTCAATGTAATTAGGTTCACACACGTTACATATATATGAGTTAGCATGAACAACTGCAATTACGGTAAATAGTTCACTGTACTTACGCTTACAACGCGTTACAACTATATGAGTTAGCCTGAACAACTGCCATTACGATAAACCGTTCACTGTACTTACTCTCACACACGTTACAACTATATGAGTTAGCATGAACAACTGCCATTACGGTAAACAGTTCACTGTACTTTCTCTCACACACGTTACAACTATATGAGTTAGCATGAACAACTACCATTACGGTAAACAGTATACTGTACTTACGCTCATACACGTTACACCTATATGAGATAGCATGAACAATTGCCATTACGGTAAACAGTTCACTGTACTTACTCTCATACATGTTACAACTATATGAGTTAGCATGAACAACTGCAATTACGGTAAACAGTTCACTGTACTTACGCTCACAATGCGTTACAACTATATGAGTTAGCCTGAACAACTGCCATTACGATAAACCGTTCACTGTACTTACTCTCACACACGTTACAACTATATGAGTTAGCATGAACAACTGCCATTACGGTAAAGAGTTCACTGTACTTCCTCTCACACATGTTACAACTATATGAGTTAGGAGGAACAACTGCCATTACGTTAAAAAGTTCACTCTACTTACTCTCATACATGTTACAACTATATGAGTTAGCATGAACAACTGCCATTACGGTAAACAGTTCACTGTACTTACTCTCACAACACATTACAACTATATGAGTTAGCATGAACAACTGCCATTACGGTAAACAGTTCACTGTACTTACCCTCAAAACACGTTACAACTACATGAGTTAGCATGAACAACTGCCATTACGGTAAACAGTTCGCTGTACTTACTCTCACACACGTTACAACTATATGAGTTAGCATGAACAACTGCCATTACGGTAAAGAGTTCACTGTACTTCCTCTCACACATGTTACAAATATATGAGTTAGGAGGAACAACTGCCATTACGTTAAACAGTTCACTCTACTTACTCTCATACATGTTACAACTATATGAGTTAGCATGAACAACTGCCATTACGGTAAACATTTCACTGTACTTACTCTCACACACGTTACAACTATATGAGTTAGCATGAACAACTACCATTACGGTAAACAGTATACTGTACTTACGCTCATACACGTTACACCTATATGAGATAGCATGAACAATTGCCATTACGGTAAACAGTTCACTGTACTTACTCTCATACATGTTACAACTATATGAGTTAGCATGAACAACTGCAATTACGGTAAACAGTTCACTGTACTTACGCTCACAATGCGTTACAACTATATGAGTTAGCCTGAACAACTGCCATTACGATAAACCGTTCACTGTACTTACTCTCACACACGTTACAACTATATGAGTTAGCATGAACAACTGCCATTACGGTAAAGAGTTCACTGTACTTCCTCTCACACATGTTACAACTATATGAGTTAGGAGGAACAACTGCCATTACGTTAAACAGTTCACTCTACTTACTCTCATACATGTTACAACTATATGAGTTAGCATGAACAACTGCCATTACGGTAAACAGTTCACTGTACTTACTCTCACAACACATTACAACTATATGAGTTAGCATGAACAACTGCCATTACGGTAAACAGTTCACTGTACTTACCCTCAAAACACGTTACAACTACATGAGTTAGCATGAACAACTGCCATTACGGTAAACAGTTCGCTGTACTTACTCTCACACACGTTACAACTATATGAGTTAGCATGAACAACTGCCATTACGGTAAAGAGTTCACTGTACTTCCTCTCACACATGTTACAAATATATGAGTTAGGAGGAACAACTGCCATTACGTTAAACAGTTCACTCTACTTACTCTCATACATGTTACAACTATATGAGTTAGCATGAACAACTGCCATTACGGTAAACATTTCACTGTACTTACTCTCACAACACATTACAACTATATGAGTTAGCATGAACAACTGCCATTACGGTAAACAGTTCACTGTACTTACTCACACAACACGTTACAACTACATGAGTTAGCATGAACAACTGCCATTACGGTAAACAGTTCGCTGTACTTACTCTCACAACACGTTACAACTATATTAGTTAGCATGAAGAACTGCCATTACGGTAAACAGTTCACTGTACTTACTTTCATACATGTTACAACTATATGAGTTAGCCTGAACAACTGCCATTACGGTAAACAGTTCACTGTACTTTCTCTCACACACGTTACAACTATATGAGTTAGCATGAACAACTACCATTACGGTAAACAGTTCACTGTACTTACGCTCATACACGTTACACCTATATGAGTTAGCATGAACAACTGCCATTACGGCAAACAGTTCACTGTACTTACTCTCATACATGTTACAACTATATGAGTTAGCATGAACAACTGCCATTACGGTAAAGAGTTCACTGTACTTCCTCTCACACATGTTACAACTATATGAGTTAGGGGGAACAACTGCCATTACGTTAAACAGTTCACTCTACTTACTCTCATACATTTTACAACTATATGAATTAGCATGAACAACTGCCCTTATGGTAAACAGCTCGCTGTACTTACTCTCACACACGTTACAACTATATGAGTTAGCATGAGCAACTGCCATTACGGTAAACAGTTCGCTGTACTTACTCTCACACACGTTACAACTATATGAGTTAGCATGAACAAGTGCCATTATGGTAAACAGTTCGCTGTACTTAATCTCAGACATGTTACAACTATATGAGTTAGCATGAACAACTGCCATTACGGTAAACAGTTCGCTGTACTTACTCTCACACACGTTACAACTATATGAGTTAGCATGAACAACTGCCATTACGGTAAAGAGTTCACTGTACTTCCTCTCACACGTTACAACTATATGAGTTAGGAGGAACAACTGCCATTACGTTAAACAGTTCACTTTACTTACTCTCATACATGTTACAACTATATGAGTTAGCATGAACAACTGCCATTACGGTAAACAGTTCACTGTACTTACTCTCACAACACATTACAACTATATGAGTTAGCATGAACAACTGCCATTACGGTAAACAGTTCACTCTACTTACTCTCACACACATTACAACTATATTATTTAGCATGAAAAACTGCCATTACGGTAAACAGTTCGCTGTACTTACTCTCAAAACACGTTACAACTATATTAGTTAGCATGAACAACTGCCATTACGGTAAACAGTTCACTGTACTTACTTTCATACATGTTACCACTATATGAGTTAGCATGAACAACTGCAATTACGGTAAACAGTTCACTGTACCTACGCTCACAACGCGTTACAACTATATGAGTTAGCCTGAACAACTGCCATTACGATAAACCGTTCACTGTACTTACTCTCATACATGTTACAACTATATGAGTTAGCATGAACAACTGCCATTACGGTAAACAGTTCACTCTACTTACTCTCAAACACATTACAACTATATTATTTAGCATGAACAACTGCCATTACGGTAAACAGTTCACTGTACTTTCTCTCACACACGTTACAACTATATGAGTTAGCATGAACAACTACCATCACGGTAAACAGTTCACTGTACTTACGCTCATACACGTTACACCTATATGAGTTAGCATGAACAACTGCCATTACGGTAAACCGTTCAATGTAATTAGGTTCACACACGTTACATATATATGAGTTAGCATGAACAACTGCAATTACGGTAAATAGTTCACTGTACTTACGCTTACAACGCGTTACAACTATATGAGTTAGCCTGAACAACTGCCATTACGATAAACCGTTCACTGTACTTACTCTCACACACGTTACAACTATATGAGTTAGCATGAACAACTGCCATTACGGTAAACAGTTCACTGTACTTTCTCTCACACACGTTACAACTATATGAGTTAGCATGAACAACTACCATTACGGTAAACAGTATACTGTACTTACGCTCATACACGTTACACCTATATGAGATAGCATGAACAATTGCCATTACGGTAAACAGTTCACTGTACTTACTCTCATACATGTTACAACTATATGAGTTAGCATGAACAACTGCAATTACGGTAAACAGTTCACTGTACTTACGCTCACAATGCGTTACAACTATATGAGTTAGCCTGAACAACTGCCATTACGATAAACCGTTCACTGTACTTACTCTCACACACGTTACAACTATATGAGTTAGCATGAACAACTGCCATTACGGTAAAGAGTTCACTGTACTTCCTCTCACACATGTTACAACTATATGAGTTAGGAGGAACAACTGCCATTACGTTAAAAAGTTCACTCTACTTACTCTCATACATGTTACAACTATATGAGTTAGCATGAACAACTGCCATTACGGTAAACAGTTCACTGTACTTACTCTCACAACACATTACAACTATATGAGTTAGCATGAACAACTGCCATTACGGTAAACAGTTCACTGTACTTACCCTCAAAACACGTTACAACTACATGAGTTAGCATGAACAACTGCCATTACGGTAAACAGTTCGCTGTACTTACTCTCACACACGTTACAACTATATGAGTTAGCATGAACAACTGCCATTACGGTAAAGAGTTCACTGTACTTCCTCTCACACATGTTACAAATATATGAGTTAGGAGGAACAACTGCCATTACGTTAAACAGTTCACTCTACTTACTCTCATACATGTTACAACTATATGAGTTAGCATGAACAACTGCCATTACGGTAAACAGTTCACTGTACTTACTCTCACAACACATTACAACTATATGAGTTAGCATGAACAACTGCCATTACGGTAAACAGTTCACTGTACTTACTCACACAACACGTTACAACTACATGAGTTAGCATGAACAACTGCCATTACGGTAAACAGTTCGCTGTACTTACTCTCACAACACGTTACAACTATATTAGTTAGCATGAAGAACTGCCATTACGGTAAACAGTTCACTGTACTTACTTTCATACATGTTACAACTATATGAGTTAGCCTGAACAACTGCCATTACGGTAAACAGTTCACTGTATTTTCTCTCACACACGTTACAACTATATGAGTTAGCATGAACAACTACCATTACGGTAAACAGTTCACTGTACTTACGCTCATACACGTTACACCTATATGAGTTAGCATGAACAACTGCCATTACGGCAAACAGTTCACTGTACTTACTCTCATACATGTTACAACTATATGAGTTAGCATGAACAACTGCCATTACGGTAAAGAGTTCACTGTACTTCCTCTCACACATGTTACAACTATATGAGTTAGGAGGAACAACTGCCATTACGTTAAACAGTTCACTCTACTTACTCTCATACATTTTACAACTATATGAATTAGCATGAACAACTGCCCTTATGGTAAACAGCTCGCTGTACTTACTCTCACACACGTTACAACTATATGAGTTAGCATGAGCAACTGCCATTACGGTAAACAGTTCGCTGTACTTACTCTCACACACGTTACAACTATATGAGTTAGCATGAACAAGTGCCATTATGGTAAACAGTTCGCTGTACTTAATCTCAGACATGTTACAACTATATGAGTTAGCATGAACAACTGCCATTACGGTAAACAGTTCACTGTATTTTCTCTCACACACGTTACAACTATATGAGTTAGCATGAACAACTACCATTACGGTAAACAGTTCACTGTACTTACGCTCATACACGTTACACCTATATGAGTTAGCATGAACAACTGCCATTACGGCAAACAGTTCACTGTACTTACTCTCATACATGTTACAACTATATGAGTTAGCATGAACAACTGCCATTACGGTAAAGAGTTCACTGTACTTCCTCTCACACATGTTACAACTATATGAGTTAGGAGGAACAACTGCCATTACGTTAAACAGTTCACTCTACTTACTCTCATACATTTTACAACTATATGAATTAGCATGAACAACTGCCCTTATGGTAAACAGCTCGCTGTACTTACTCTCACACACGTTACAACTATATGAGTTAGCATGAGCAACTGCCATTACGGTAAACAGTTCGCTGTACTTACTCTCACACACGTTACAACTATATGAGTTAGCATGAACAACTGCCATTACGGTAAAGAGTTCACTGTACTTCCTCTCACACGTTACAACTATATGAGTTAGGAGGAACAACTGCCATTACGTTAAACAGTTCACTCTACTTACTCTCATACATGTTACAACTATATGAGTTAGCATGAACAACTGCCATTACGGTAAACAGTTCACTGTACTTACTCTCACAACACATTACAACTATATGAGTTAGCATGAACAACTGCCATTACGGTAAACAGTTCACTCTACTTACTCTCACACACATTACAACTATATTATTTAGATGAAAAACTGCCATTACGGTAAACAGTTCACTGTACTTACTCTCAAAACACGTTACAACTATATTAGTTAGCATGAACAACTGCCATTACGGTAAACAGTTCACTGTACTTACTTTCATACATGTTACCACTATATGAGTTAGCATGAACAACTGCAATTACGGTAAATAGTTCACTGTACCTACGCTCACAACGCGTTACAACTATATGAGTTAGCCTGAACAACTGCCATTACGATAAACCGTTCACTGTACTTACTCTCATACATGTTACAACTATATGAGTTAGCATGAACAACTGCCATTACGGTAAACAGTTCACTCTACTTACTCTCAAACACATTACAACTATATTATTTAGCATGAACAACTGCCATTACGGTAAACAGTTCACTGTACTTTCTCTCACACACGTTACAACTATATGAGTTAGCATGAACAACTACCATCACGGTAAACAGTTCACTGTACTTACGCTCATACACGTTACACCTATATGAGTTAGCATGAACAACTGCCATTACGGTAAACCGTTCAATGTAATTAGGTTCACACACGTTACATATATATGAGTTAGCATGAACAACTGCAATTACGGTAAATAGTTCACTGTACTTACGCTTACAACGCGTTACAACTATATGAGTTAGCCTGAACAACTGCCATTACGATAAACCGTTCACTGTACTTACTCTCACACACGTTACAACTATATGAGTTAGCATGACCAACTGCCATTACGGTAAAGAGTTCACTGTACTTCCTCTCACACATGTTACAACTATATGAGTTAGGAGGAACAACTGCCATTACGTTAAACAGTTCACTCTACTTACTCTCATACATGTTACAACTATATGAGTTAGCATGAACAACTGCCATTACGGTAAACAGTTCACTGTACTTACTCTCACAACACATTACAACTATATGAGTTAGCATGAACAACTGCCATTACGGTAAACAGTTCACTGTACTTACTCACACAACACGTTACAACTACATGAGTTAGCATGAACAACTGCCATTACGGTAAACAGTTCGCTGTACTTACTCTCAGACACATTACAACTATATGAGTTAGCATGAACAACTGCCATTACGGTAAACAGTTCACTCTACTTACTCTCACACACATTACAACTATATTATTTAGCATGAAAAACTGCCATTACGGTAAACAGTTCACTGTACTTACTCTCAAAACACGTTACAACTATATTAGTTAGCATGAACAACTGCCATTACGGTAAACAGTTCACTGTACTTACTTTCATACATGTTACCACTATATGAGTTAGCATGAACAACTGCAATTACGGTAAATAGTTCACTGTACCTACGCTCACAACGCGTTACAACTATATGAGTTAGCCTGAACAACTGCCATTACGATAAACCGTTCACTGTACTTACTCTCATACATGTTACAACTATATGAGTTAGCATGAACAACTGCCATTACGGTAAACAGTTCACTCTACTTACTCTCAAACACATTACAACTATATTATTTAGCATGAACAACTGCCATTACGGTAAACAGTTCACTGTACTTTCTCTCACACACGTTACAACTATATGAGTTAGCATGAACAACTACCATCACGGTAAACAGTTCACTGTACTTACGCTCATACACGTTACACCTATATGAGTTAGCATGAACAACTGCCATTACGGTAAACCGTTCAATGTAATTAGGTTCACACACGTTACATATATATGAGTTAGCATGAACAACTGCAATTACGGTAAATAGTTCACTGTACTTACGCTTACAACGCGTTACAACTATATGAGTTAGCCTGAACAACTGCCATTACGATAAACCGTTCACTGTACTTACTCTCACACACGTTACAACTATATGAGTTAGCATGAACAACTGCCATTACGGTAAAGAGTTCACTGTACTTCCTCTCACACATGTTACAACTATATGAGTTAGGAGGAACAACTGCCATTACGTTAAACAGTTCACTCTACTTACTCTCATACATGTTACAACTATATGAGTTAGCATGAACAACTGCCATTACGGTAAACAGTTCACTGTACTTACTCTCACAACACATTACAACTATATGAGTTAGCATGAACAACTGCCATTACGGTAAACAGTTCACTGTACTTACTCACACAACACGTTACAACTACATGAGTTAGCATGAACAACTGCCATTACGGTAAACAGTTCGCTGTACTTACTCTCAGACACGTAACAACTATATGAGTTAGCATGAACAACTGCCATTACGGTAAAGAGTTCACTGTACTTCCTCTCACACATGTTACAACTATATGAGTTAGCATGAACAACTGCCATTACGGTAAACAGTTCACTGTACTTACTCTCACAACAAATTACAACTATATGAGTTAGCATGAACAACTGCCATTACGGTAAACAGTTCACTGTACTTACTCACACAACACGTTACAACTACATGAGTTAGCATGAACAACTGCCATTACGGTAAACAGTTCGCTGTACTTACTCTCACAACACGTTACAACTATATTAGTTAGCATGAAGAACTGCCATTACGGTAAACAGTTCACTGTACTTACTTTCATACATGTTACAACTATATGAGTTAGCCTGAACAACTGCCATTACGGTAAACAGTTCACTGTACTTTCTCTCACACACGTTACAACTATATGAGTTAGCATGAACAACTACCATTACGGTAAACAGTTCACTGTACTTACGCTCATACACGTTACACCTATATGAGATAGCATGAACAACTGCCATTACGGTAAACAGTTCACTGTACTTACTCTCATACATGTTACAACTATATGAGTTAGCATGAACAACTGCAATTACGGTAAACAGTTCACTGTACTTACGCTCACAACGCGTTACAACTATATGAGTTAGCCTGAACAACTGCCATTACGATAAACCGTTCACTGTACTTACTCTCACACACGTTACAACTATATGAGTTAGCATGAACAACTGCCATTACGGTAAAGAGTTCACTGTACTTACTCTCACACACGTTACAACTATATGAGTTAGCATGAACAACTGCCATTACGGTAAAGAGTTCACTGTACTTCCTCTCACACATGTTACAACTATATGAGTTAGGAGGAACAACTGCCATTACGGTAAACAGTTCACTGTACTTACTCACACAACACGTTACAACTATATGAGTTAGCATGAACAACTGCAATTACGGTAAACAGTTCACTGTACTTACGCTCACAACGCGTTACAACTATATGAGTTAGCCTGAACAACTGCCATTACGATAAACCGTTCACTGTACTTACTCTCATACATGTTACAACTATATGAGTTAGCATGAACAACTGCCATTACGGTAAACAGTTCACTCTACTTACTCTCACACACATTACAACTATATTATTCAGCATGAACAACTGCCATTACGGTAAACAGTTCACTGTACTTTCTCTCACACACGTTACAACTATATGAGTTAGCATGAACAACTACCATTACGGTAAACAGTTCACTGTACTTACGCTCATACACGTTACACCTATATGAGTTAGCATGAACAACTACCATTACGGTAAACAGTTCACTGTACTTACTCTCACACACGCTACAACTATATGAGTTAGCATGAACAACTGCCATTACGGTAAAGAGTTCACTGTACTTCCTCTCACACATGTTACAACTATATGAGTTAGGAGGAACAACTGCCATTACGTTAAACAGTTCACTCTACTTCCTCTCATACATGTTACAACTATATGAGTTAGCATGAACAACTGCCATTACGGTAAACAGTTCACTGTACTTACTCTCACAACACATTACAACTATATGAGTTAGCATGAACAACTGCCATTACGGTAAACAGTTCACTGTACTTACTTTCATACATGTTACAACTATATGAGTTAGCCTGAACAACTGCCATTACGGTAAACAGTTCACTGTACTTTCTCTCACACACGTTACAACTATATGAGTTAGCATGAAGAACTGCCATTACGGTAAACAGTTCACTGTACTTACTTTCATACATGTTACAACTATATGAGTTAGCCTGAACAACTGCCATTACGGTAAACAGTTCACTGTACTTTCTCTCACACACGTTACAACTATATGAGTTAGCAAGAACAACTACCATTACGGTAAACAGTTCACTGTACTTACGCTCATACACGTTACACCTATATGAGTTAGCATGAACAACTGCCATTACGGTAAACAGTTCACTGTACTTACTCTCATACATGTTACAACTATATGAGTTAGCATGAACAACTGCAATTATGGTAAACAGTTCACTGTACTTACGCTCACAATGCGTTACAACTATATGAGTTAGCCTGAACAACTGCCATTACGATAAACCGTTCACTGTACTTACTCTCACACACGTTACAACTATATGAGTTAGCATGAACAACTGCCATTACGGTAAAGAGTTCACTGTACTTCCTCTCACACATGTTACAACTATATGAGTTAGGAGGAACAACTGCCATTACGTTAAACAGTTCACTCTACTTAATCTCATACATTTTACAACTATATGAGTTAGCATGAACAAGTGCCATTATGGTAAACAGTTCGCTGTACTTACTCTCAGACATGTTACAACTATATGAGTTTGCATGAACAACTGACATTACGGTAAACAGTTCGCTGTACTTACTCTCACACACGTTACAACTATATGAGTTAGCATGAACAACTGCCATTACGGTAAAGAGTTCACTGTACTTCCTCTCACACATGTTACAAATATATGAGTTAGCATGAACAACTGCCATTACGGTAAACAGTTCACTGTACTTACTCTCACAACAAATTACAACTATATGAGTTAGCATGAACAACTGCCATTACGGTAAACAGCTCACTGTACTTACTCTCACAACACATTAAAACTATATGAGTTAGCATGAACAACTGCCATTACGGTAAACAGTTCACTGTACTTACTCACACAACACGTTACAACTACATGAGTTAGCATGAACAACTGCCATTACGGTAAACAGTTCGCTGTACTTACTCTCACAACAAGTTACAACTATATTAGTTAGCATGAACAACTGCCAGTACGGTAAACAGTTCACTGTACTTACGCTCACAATGCGTTACAACTATATGAGTTAGCCTGAACAACTGCCATTACGATAAACCGTTCACTGTACTTACTCTCACACACGTTACAACTATATGAGTTAGCATGAACAACTGCCATTACGGTAAAGAGTTCACTGTACTTCCTCTCACACATGTTACAACTATATGAGTTAGGAGGAACAACTGCCATTACGTTAAACAGTTCACTCTACTTAATCTCATACATTTTACAACTATATGAATTAGCATGAACAACTGCCCTTATGGTAAACAGCTCGCTGTACTTACTCTCACACACGTTACAACTATATGAGTTAGCATGAGCAACTGCCCTTACGGTAAACAGTTCGCTGTACTTACTCTCACACACGTTACAACTATATGAGTTAGCATGAACAAGTGCCATTATGGTAAACAGTTCGCTGTACTTACTCTCAGACATGTTACAACTATATGAGTTTGCATGAACAACTGACATTACGGTAAACAGTTCGCTGTACTTACTCTCACACACGTTACAACTATATGAGTTAGCATGAACAACTGCCATTACGGTAAAGAGTTCACTGTACTTCCTCTCACACATGTTACAAATATATGAGTTAGCATGAACAACTGCCATTACGGTAAACAGTTCACTGTACTTACTCTCACAACAAATTACAACTATATGAGTTAGCATGAACAACTGCCATTACGGTAAACAGCTCACTGTACTTACTCTCACAACACATTAAAACTATATGAGTTAGCATGAACAACTGCCATTACGGTAAACAGTTCACTGTACTTACTCACACAACACGTTACAACTACATGAGTTAGCATGAACAACTGCCATTACGGTAAACAGTTCGCTGTACTTACTCTCACAACAAGTTACAACTATATTAGTTAGCATGAACAACTGCCAGTACGGTAAACAGTTCACTGTACTTACTTTCATACATGTTACAACTATATGAGTTAGCCTGAACAACTGCCATTACGGTAAACAGTTCACTGTACTTTCTCTCACACACGTTACAACTATATGAGTTAGCATGAACAACTACCACTACAGTAAACAGTTCACTGTACTTACGCTCATACACGTTACACCTATATGAGTTAGCATGAACAACTGCCATTACGGTAAACAGTTCACTGTACTTACTCTTATACATGTTACAACTATATGAGTTAGCATGAACAACTGCAATTACGGTAAACAATTCACTGTACTTACGCTCACAATGCGTTACAACTATATGAGTTAGCCTGAACAACTGCCATTACGATAAACCGTTCACTGTACTTACTCTCACACACGTTACAACTATATGAATTAGCATGAACAACTGCCATTACGGTAAAGAGTTCACTGTACTTCCTCTCACACATGTTACAACTATATGAGTTAGGAGGAACAACTGCCATTACGTTAAACAGTTCACTCTACTTACTCTCATACATTTTACAACTATATGAATTAGCATGAACAACTGCCCTTATGGTAAACAGCTCGCTGTACTTACTCTCACACACGTTACAACTATATGAGTTAGCATGAACAACTGCCATTACGGTAAACAGTTCACTGTACTTACGCTCACAACATGTTACAACTATATGAGTTAGCCTGAACAACTGCCATTACGATAAACCGTTCACTGTACTTACTCTCACACACGTTACAACTATATGAGTTAGCATGAACAACTGCCGTTACGGTAAAGAGTTCACTGTACTTCCTCTCACACATGTTACAACTATATGAGTTAGGAGGAACAACTGCCATTACGTTAAACAGTTCACTCTACTTACTCTCATACATGTTACAACTATATGAGTTAGCATGAACAACTGCCATTACGGTAAACAGTTCACTGTACTTACTCTCACAACACATTACAACTATATGAGTTAGCATGAACAACTGCCATTACGGTAAACAGTTCACTCTACTTACTCTCACACACATTACAACTATATTATTTAGCATGAAAAACTGCCATTACGGTAAACAGTTCACTGTATTTACTCTCACAACACGTTACAACTATATTAGTTAGCATGAACAACTGCCATTACGGTAAACAGTTCACTGTACTTACTTTCACATATGTTACAACTATATGAGTTAGCATGAACAACTGCAATTACGGTAAACAGTTCACTGTACTTACGCTCACAACGCGTTACAACTATATGAGTTAGCCTGAAAAACTGCCATTACGATAAACCGTTCACTGTACTTACTCTCATACATGTTACAACTATATGAGTTAGCATGAACAACTGCCATTACGGTAAACAGTTCACTCTACTTACTCTCACACACATTACAACTATATTATTTAGCATGAACAACTGCCATTACGGTAAACCGTTCAATGTAATTAGGTTCACACACGTTACATATATATGAGTTAGCATGAACAACTGCAATTACGGTAAATAGTTCACTGTACTTACGCTTACAACGCGTTACAACTATATGAGTTAGCCTGAACAACTGCCATTACGATAAACCGTTCACTGTACTTACTCTCACACACGTTACAACTATATGAGTTAGCATGAACAACTGCCATTACGGTAAAGAGTTCACTGTACTTCCTCTCACACATGTTACAACTATATGAGTTAGGAGGAACAACTGCCATTACGTTAAACAGTTCACTCTACTTACTCTCATACATGTTACAACTATATGAGTTAGCATGAACAACTGCCATTACGGTAAACAGTTCACTGTACTTACTCTCACAACACATTACAACTATATGAGTTAGCATGAACAACTGCCATTACGGTAAACAGTTCACTGTACTTACTCACACAACACGTTACAACTACATGAGTTAGCATGAACAACTGCCATTACGGTAAACAGTTCGCTGTACTTACTCTCAGACACGTAACAACTATATGAGTTAGCATGAACAACTGCCATTACGGTAAAGAGTTCACTGTACTTCCTCTCACACATGTTACAACTATATGAGTTAGCATGAACAACTGCCATTACGGTAAACAGTTCACTGTACTTACTCTCACAACAAATTACAACTATATGAGTTAGCATGAACAACTGCCATTACGGTAAACAGTTCACTGTACTTACTCACACAACACGTTACAACTACATGAGTTAGCATGAACAACTGCCATTACGGTAAACAGTTCGCTGTACTTACTCTCACAACACGTTACAACTATATTAGTTAGCATGAAGAACTGCCATTACGGTAAACAGTTCACTGTACTTACTTTCATACATGTTACAACTATATGAGTTAGCCTGAACAACTGCCATTACGGTAAACAGTTCACTGTACTTTCTCTCACACACGTTACAACTATATGAGTTAGCATGAACAACTACCATTACGGTAAACAGTTCACTGTACTTACGCTCATACACGTTACACCTATATGAGATAGCATGAACAACTGCCATTACGGTAAACAGTTCACTGTACTTACTCTCATACATGTTACAACTATATGAGTTAGCATGAACAACTGCAATTACGGTAAACAGTTCACTGTACTTACGCTCACAACGCGTTACAACTATATGAGTTAGCCTGAACAACTGCCATTACGATAAACCGTTCACTGTACTTACTCTCACACACATTACAACTATATGAGTTAGCATGAACAACTGCCATTACGGTAAAGAGTTCACTGTACTTACTCTCACACACGTTACAACTATATGAGTTAGCATGAACAACTGCCATTACGGTAAAGAGTTCACTGTACTTCCTCTCACACATGTTACAACTATATGAGTTAGGAGGAACAACTGCCATTACGGTAAACAGTTCACTGTACTTACTCACACAACACGTTACAACTATATGAGTTAGCATGAACAACTGCAATTACGGTAAACAGTTCACTGTACTTACGCTCACAACGCGTTACAACTATATGAGTTAGCCTGAACAACTGCCATTACGATAAACCGTTCACTGTACTTACTCTCATACATGTTACAACTATATGAGTTAGCATGAACAACTGCCATTACGGTAAACAGTTCACTCTACTTGCTCTCACACACATTACAACTATATTATTTAGCATGAACAACTGCCATTACGGTAAACAGTTCACTGTACTTTCTCTCACACACGTTACAACTATATGAGTTAGCATGAACAACTACCATTACGGTAAACAGTTCACTGTACTTACGCTCATACACGTTACACCTATATGAGTTAGCATGAACAACTACCATTACGGTAAACAGTTCACTGTACCTACTCTCACACACATTACAACTATATGAGTTAGCATGAACAACTGCCATTACGGTAAAGAGTTCACTGTACTTCCTCTCACACATGTTACAACTATATGAGTTAGGAGGAACAACTGCCATTACGTTAAACAGTTCACTCTACTTCCTCTCATACATGTTACAACTATATGAGTTAGCATGAACAACTGCCATTACGGTAAACAGTTCACTGTACTTACTCTCACAACACATTACAACTATATGAGTTAGCATGAACAACTGCCATTACGGTAAACAGTTCACTGTACTTACTTTCATACATGTTACAACTATATGAGTTAGCCTGAACAACTGCCATTACGGTAAACAGTTCACTGTACTTTCTCTCACACACGTTACAACTATATGAGTTAGCATGAAGAACTGCCATTACGGTAAACAGTTCACTGTACTTACTTTCATACATGTTACAACTATATGAGTTAGCCTGAACAACTGCCATTACGGTAAACAGTTCACTGTACTTTCTCTCACACACGTTACAACTATATGAGTTAGCAAGAACAACTACCATTACGGTAAACAGTTCACTGTACTTACGCTCATACACGTTACACCTATATGAGTTAGCATGAACAACTGCCATTACGGTAAACAGTTCACTGTACTTACTCTCATACATGTTACAACTATATGAGTTAGCATGAACAACTGCAATTATGGTAAACAGTTAACTGTACTTACGCTCACAATGCGTTACAACTATATGAGTTAGCCTGAACAACTGCCATTACGATAAACCGTTCACTGTACTTACTCTCACACACGTTACAACTATATGAGTTAGCATGAACAACTGCCATTACGGTAAAGAGTTCACTGTACTTCCTCTCACACATGTTACAACTATATGAGTTAGGAGGAACAACTGCCATTACATTAAACAGTTCACTCTACTTAATCTCATACATTTAACAACTACATGAATTAGCATGAACAACTGCCCTTATGGTAAACAGCTCGCTGTACTTACTCTCACACACGTTACAACTATATGAGTTAGCATGAGCAACTGCCCTTACGGTAAACAGTTCGCTGTACTTACTCTCACACACGTTACAACTATATGAGTTAGCATGAACAAGTGCCATTATGGTAAACAGTTCGCTGTACTTACTCTCAGACATGTTACAACTATATGAGTTAGCATGAACAACTGACATTACGGTAAACAGTTCGCTGTACTTACTCTCACACACGTTACAACTATATGAGTTAGCATGAACAACTGCCATTACGGTAAAGAGTTCACTGTACTTCCTCTCACACATGTTACAACTATATGAGTTAGCATGAACAACTGCCATTACGGTAAACAGTTCACTGTACTTACTCTCACAACAAATTACAACTATATGAGTTAGCATGAACAACTGCCATTACGGTAAACAGCTCACTGTACTTACTCTCACAACACATTAAAACTATATGAGTTAGCATGAACAACTGCCATTACGGTAAACAGTTCACTGTACTTACTCACACAACACGTTACAACTACATGAGTTAGCATGAACAACTGCCATTACGGTAAACAGTTCGCTGTACTTACTCTCACAACAAGTTACAACTATATTAGTTAGCATGAACAACTGCCATTACGGTAAACAGTTCACTGTACTTACTTTCATACATGTTACAACTATATGAGTTAGCCTGAACAACTGCCATTACGGTAAACAGTTCACTGTACTTTCTCTCACACACGTTACAACTATATGAGTTAGCATGAACAACTACCACTACAGTAAACAGTTCACTGTACTTACGCTCATACACGTTACACCTATATGAGTTAGCATGAACAACTGCCATTACGGTAAACAGTTCACTGTACTTACTCTCATACATGTTACAACTATATGAGTTAGCATGAACAACTGCAATTACGGTAAACAATTCACTGTACTTACGCTCACAATGCGTTACAACTATATGAGTTAGCCTGAACAACTGCCATTACGATAAACCGTTCACTGTACTTACTCTCACACACGTTACAACTATATGAATTAGCATGAACAACTGCCATTACGGTAAAGAGTTCACTGTACTTCCTCTCACACATGTTACAACTATATGAGTTAGGAGGAACAACTGCCATTACGTTAAACAGTTCACTCTACTTACTCTCATACATTTTACAACTATATGAATTAGCATGAACAACTGCCCTTATGGTAAACAGCTCGCTGTACTTACTCTCACACACGTTACAACTATATGAGTTAGCATGAACAACTGCCATTACGGTAAACAGTTCACTGTACTTACGCTCACAACATGTTACAACTATATGAGTTAGCCTGAACAACTGCCATTACGATAAACCGTTCACTGTACTTACTCTCACACACGTTACAACTATATGAGTTAGCATGAACAACTGCCGTTACGGTAAAGAGTTCACTCTACTTCCTCTCACACATGTTACAACTATATGAGTTAGGAGGAACAACTGCCATTACGTTAAACAGTTCACTCTACTTACTCTCATACATGTTACAACTATATGAGTTAGCATGAACAACTGCCATTACGGTAAACAGTTCACTGTACTTACTCTCACAACACATTACAACTATATGAGTTAGCATGAACAACTGCCATTACGGTAAACAGTTCACTCTACTTACTCTCACACACATTACAACTATATTATTTAGCATGAAAAACTGCCATTACGGTAAACAGTTCACTGTATTTACTCTCACAACACGTTACAACTATATTAGTTAGCATGAACAACTGCCATTACGGTAAACAGTTCACTGTACTTACTTTCATACATGTTACAACTATATGAGTTAGCATGAACAACTGCAATTACGGTAAACAGTTCACTGTACTTACGCTCACAACGCGTTACAACTATATGAGTTAGCCTGAAAAACTGCCATTACGATAAACCGTTCACTGTACTTACTCTCATACATGTTACAACTATATGAGTTAGCATGAACAACTGCCATTACGGTAAACAGTTCACTCTACTTACTCTCACACACATTACAACTATATTATTTAGCATGAACAACTGCCATTACGGTAAACAGTTCACTGTACTTTCTCTCACACACGTTACAACTATATGAGTTAGCATGAACAACTACCATTACGGTAAACAGTTCACTGTACTTACGCTCATACACGTTACACCTATATGAGTTAGCATGAACAACTGCCATTACGGTAAATTGTTCACTGTAATTAGGTTCACACACGTTACATATATATGAGTTAGCATGAACAACTGCAATTACGGTAAACAGTTCACTGTACTTACGCTCACAACGCGTTACAACTATATGAGTTAGCCTGAACAACTGCCATTACGGTAAACCGTTCACTGTACTTACTCTCACACACGTTACAACTATATGAGTTAGCATGAACAACTGCCATTACGGTAAAGAGTTCACTGTACTTACTCTCACACACATTACAACTATATGAGTTAGCATGAACAACTGCCATTACGGTAAACAGTTCACTGTACTTACGCTCACAACGCGTTACAACTATATGAGTTAGCCTGAACAACTGCCATTACGATAAACCGTTCACTGTACTTACTCTCACACACGTTACAACTATATGAGTTAGCATGAACAACTGCCATTACGGTAAAGAGTTCACTGTACTTCCTCTCACACATGTTACAACTATATGAGTTAGGAGGAACAACTGCCATTACGTTAAACAGTTCACTCTACTTACTCTCATACATGTTACAACTATATGAGTTAGCATGAACAACTGCCATTACGGTAAACAGTTCACTGTACTTACTCTCACAACACATTACAACTATATGAGTTAGCATGAACAACTGCAATTACGGTAAACAGTTCACTGTACTTACGCTCACAATGCGTTACAACTATATGAGTTAGCCTGAACAACTGCCATTACGATAAACCGTTCACTGTACTTACTCTCACACACGTTACAACTATATGAGTTAGCATGAACAACTGCCATTACGGTAAAGAGTTCGCTATACTTACTCTCACAACACGTTACAACTATATGAGTTAGCATGAAGAACTGCCATTACGGTAAACAGTTCACTGTACTTACTTTCATACATGTTACAACTATATGAGTTAGCCTGAACAACTGCCATTACGGTAAACAGTTCACTGTACTTTCTCTCACACACGTTACAACTATATGAGTTAGCATGAACAACTACCATTACGGTAAACAGTTCACTGTACTTACGCTCATACACGTTACACCTATATGAGATAGCATGAACAACTGCCATTACGGTAAACAGTTCACTGTACTTACTCTCACACATGTTACAACTATATGAGTTAGGAGGAACAACTGCCATTACGTTAAACAGTTCACTCTACTTACTCTCATACATGTTACAACTATATGAGTTAGCATGAACAACTGCCATTACGGTAAACAGTTCACTGTACTTACTCACACAACACGTTACAACTATATGAGTTAGCATGAACAACTGCAATTACGGTAAACAGTTCACTGTACTTACGCTCACAACGCGTTACAACTATATGAGTTAGCCTGAACAACTGCCATTACGATAAACCGTTAACTGTACTTACTCTCATACATGTTACAACTATATGAGTTAGCATGAACAACTGCCATTACGGTAAACAGTTCGCTGTACTTACTCTCACAAACATTACAACTATATTATTTAGCATGAACAACTGCCATTACGGTAAACAGTTCACTGTACTTTCTCTCACACACGTTACAACTATATGAGTTAGCATGAACAACTACCATTACGGTAAACAGTTCACTGTACTTACGCTCATACACGTTACACCTATATGAGTTAGCATGAACAACTGCCATTACGGTAAACCGTTCACTGTAATTAGGTTCACACACGTTACATATATATGAGTTAGCATGAACAACTGCAATTACGGTAAACAGTTCACTGTACTTACGCTAACAACGCGTTACAACTATATGAGTTAGCCTGAACAACTGCCATTACGATAAACCGTTCACTGTACTTACTCTCACACACGTTACAACTATATGAGTTAGCATGAACAACTGCCATTACGGTAAAGAGTTCACTGTACTTACTCTCACACACGTTACAACTATATGAGTTAGCATGAACAACTGCCATTACGGTAAAGAGTTCACTGTACTTCCTCTCACACATGTTACAACTATATGAATTAGGAGGAACAACTGCCATTACGTTAAACAGTTCACTCTACTTCCTCTCATACATGTTACAACTATATGAGTTAGCATGAACAACTGCCATTACGGTAAACAGTTCACTGTACTTACTCTCACAACACATTACAACTATATGAGTTAGCATGAACAACTGCCATTACGGTAAACAGTTCACTGTACTTACTCTCACACACGTTACAACTATATGAGTTAGCATGAACAACTGCCATTACGGTAAAGAGTTCACTGTACTTCCTCTCACACATGTTACAACTATATGAGTTAGCATGAACAACTGCAATTACGGTAAACAATTCACTGTACTTACGCTCACAATGCGTTACAACTATATGAGTAAGCCTGAACAACTGCCATTACGATAAACCGTTCACTGTACTTACTCTCACACACGTTACAACTATATGAATTAGCATGAACAACTGCCATTACGGTAAAGAGTTCACTGTACTTCCTCTCACATATGTTACAACTATATGAGTTAGGAGGAACAACTGCCATTACGTTAAACAGTTCACTCTACTTACTCTCATACATTTTACAACTATATGAATTAGCATGAACAACTGCCCTTATGGTAAACAGCTCGCTGTACTTACTCTCACACACGTTACAACTATATGAGTTAGCATGAACAACTGCCATTACGGTAAACAGTTCACTGTACTTACGCTCACAACGCGTTACAACTATATGAGTTAGCCTGAACAACTGCCATTACGATAAACGGTTCACTGTACTTACTCTCACACACGTTGCAACTATATGAGTTAGCATGAACAACTGCCATTACGGTAAAGAGTTCACTGTACTTCCTCTCACACATGTTACAACTATATGAGTTAGGAGGAACAACTGCCATTACGTTAAACAGTTCACTCTACTTACTCTCATACATGTTACAACTATATGAGTTAGCATGAACAACTGCCATTACGGTAAACAGTTCACTGTACTTAATCTCACAACACATTACAACTATATGAGTTAGCATGAACAACTGCCATTACGGTAAACAGTTCACTCTACTTACTCTCACACACATTACAACTATATTATTTAGCATGAAAAACTGCCATTACGGTAAACAGTTCACTGTACTTACTCTCAAAACACGTTACAACTATATTAGTTAGCATGAACAACTGCCATTACGGTAAACAGTTCACTGTACTTACTTTCATACATGTTACAACTATATGAGTTAGCATCAACAACTGCAATTACGGTAAACAGTTCACTGTACCTACGCTCACAACGCGTTACAACTATATGAGTTAGCCTGAACAACTGCCATTACGATAAACCGTTCACTGTACTTACTCTCACACATATTACAACTATATTATTTAGCATGAACAACTGCCATTACGGTAAACAGTTCACTGTACTTTCTCTCACACACGTTACAACTATATGAGATAGCATGAACAACTACCATCACGGTAAACAGTTCACTGTACTTACGCTCATACACGTAACACCTATATGAGTTAGCATGAACAACTGCCATTACGGTAAACCGTTCAATGTAATTAGGTTCACACACGTTACAAATATATGAGTTAGCATGAACAACTGCAATTACGGTAAACAGTTCACTGTACTTACGCTTACAACGCGTTACAACTATATGAGTTAGCCTGAACAACTGCCATTACGATAAACCGTTCACTGTACTTACTCTCACACACGTTACAACTATATGAGTTAGCATGAACAACTGCCATTACGGTAAAGAGTTCACTGTACTTCCTCTCACACATGTTACAACTATATGAGTTAGGAGGAACAACTGCCATTACGTTAAACAGTTCACTCTACTTACTCTCATACATGTTACAACTATATGAGTTAGTATGAACAACTGCCATTACGGTAAACAGTTCACTGTACTTACTCTCACAACACATTACAACTATATGAGTTAGCATGAACAACTGCCATTACGGTAAACAGTTCACTCTACTTACTCTCACACACATTACAACTATATTATTTAGCATGAAAAACTGCCATTACGGTAAACAGTTCACTGTACTTACTCTCAAAACACGTTACAACTATATTAGTTAGCATGAACAACTGCCATTACGGTAAACAGTTCACTGTACTTACTTTCATACATGTTACAACTATATGAGTTAGCATGAACAACTGGAATTACGGTAAACAGTTCACTGTACCTACGCTCACAACGCGTTACAACTATATGAGTTAGCCTGAACAACTGCCATTACGATAAACCGTTCACTGTACTTACTCTCATATATGTTACAACTAAATGAGTTAGCATGAACAACTGCCATTACGGTAAACAGTTCACTCTACTTACTCTCACACACATTACAACTATATTATTTAGCATGAACAACTGCCATTACGGTAAACAGTTCGCTGTACTTTCTCTCACACACGTTACAACTATATGAGTTAGCATGAACAACTACCATCACGGTAAACAGTTCACTGTACTTACGCTTACAACGCGTTACAACTATATGAGTTAGCCTGAACAACTGCCATTACGATAAACCGTTCACTGTACTTACTCTCAAACACGTTACAACTATATGAGTTAGCATGAACAACTGCCATTACGGTAAAGAGTTCACTGTACTTCCTCTCACACATGTTACAACTATATGAGTTAGGAGGAACAACTGCCATTACGTTAAACAGTTCACTCTACTTACTCTCATACATGTTACAACTATATGAGTTAGCATGAACAACTGCCATTACGGTAAACAGTTCACTGTACTTACTCTCACAACACATTACAACTATATGAGTTAGCATGAACAACTGCCATTACGGTAAACAGTTCACTGTACTTACTCTCACACACGTTACAACTATATGAGTTAGCATGAACAACTGCCATTACGGTAAAGAGTTCACTGTAATTCCTCTCACACATGTTACAACTATATGAGTTAGCATGAACAACTGCAATTACGGTAAACAATTCACTGTACTTACGCTCACAATGCGTTACAACTATATGAGTAAGCCTGAACAACTGCCATTACGATAAACCGTTCACTGTACTTACTCTCACACACGTTACAACTATATGAATTAGCATGAACAACTGCCATTACGGTAAAGAGTTCACTGTACTTCCTCTCACATATGTTACAACTATATGAGTTAGGAGGAACAACTGCCATTACGTTAAACAGTTCACTCTACTTACTCTCATACATTTTACAACTATATGAATTAGCATGAACAACTGCCCTTATGGTAAACAGCTCGCTGTACTTACTCTCACACACGTTACAACTATATGAGTTAGCATGAACAACTGCCATTACGGTAAACAGTTCACTGTACTTACGCTCACAACGCGTTACAACTATATGAGTTAGCCTGAACAACTGCCATTACGATAAACGGTTCACTGTACTTACTCTCACACACGTTACAACTATATGAGTTAGCATGAACAACTGCCATTACGGTAAAGAGTTCACTGTACTTCCTCTCACACATGTTACAACTATATGAGTTAGGAGGAACAACTGCCATTACGTTAAACAGTTCACTCTACTTAATCTCATACATTTTACAACTATATGAATTAGCATGAACAACTGCCCTTATGGTAAACAGCTCGCTGTACTTACTCTCACACACGTTACAACTATATGAGTTAGCATGAGCAACTGCCCTTACGGTAAACAGTTCGCTGTACTTACTCTCACACACGTTACAACTATATGAGTTAGCATGAACAAGTGCCATTATGGTAAACAGTTCGCTGTACTTACTCTCAGACATGTTACAACTATATGAGTTAGCATGAACAACTGCCATTACGGTAAACAGTTCGCTGTACTTACTCTCACACACGTTACAACTATATGAGTTAGCATGAACAACTGCCATTACGGTAAAGAGTTCACTGTACTTCCTCTCACACATGTTACAACTATATGAGTTAGCATGAACAACTGCCATTACGGTAAACAGTTCACTGTACTTACTCTCACAACAAATTACAACTATATGAGTTAGCATGAACAACTGCCATTACGGTAAACAGTTCACTGTACTTACTCTCACAACACATTACAACTATATGAGTTAGCATGAACAACTGCCATTACGGTAAACAGTTCACTGTACTTACTCACACAACACGTTACAACTACATGAGTTAGCATGAACAACTGCCATTACGGTAAACAGTTCGCTGTACTTACTCTCACAACAAGTTACAACTATATTAGTTAGCATGAACAACTGCCATTACGGTAAACAGTTCACTGTACTTACTTTCATACATGTTACAACTATATGAGTTAGCCTGAACAACTGCCATTACGGTAAACAGTTCACTGTACTTTCTCTCACACACGTTACAACTATATGAGTTAGCATGAACAACTACCACTACAGTAAACAGTTCACTGTACTTACGCTCATACACGTTACACCTATATGAATTAGCATGAACAACTGCCATTACGGTAAACAGTTCACTGTACTTACTCTCATACATGTTACAACTATATGAGTTAGCATGAACAACTGCAATTACGGTAAACAATTCACTGTACTTACGCTCACAATGCGTTACAACTATATGAGTTAGCCTGAACAACTGCCATTACGATAAACCGTTCACTCTACTTATTCTCACACACGTTACAACTATATGAGTTAGGAGGAACAACTGCCATTACGTTAAACAGTTCACTCTACTTACTCTCATACATTTTACAACTATATGAATTAGCATGAACAACTGCCCTTATGGTAAACAGCTCGCTGTACTTACTCTCACACACGTTACAACTATATGAGTTAGCATGAACAACTGCCATTACGGTAAACAGTTCACTGTACTTACGCTCACAACGCGTTACAACTATATGAGTTAGCCTGAACAACTGCCATTACGATAAACCGTTCACTGTACTTACTCTCACACACGTTACAACTATATGAGTTAGCATGAACAACTGCCATTACGGTAAAGAGTTCACTGTACTTCCTCTCACACATGTTACAACTATATGAGTTAGGAGGAACAACTGCCATTACGTTAAACAGTTCACTCTACTTACTCTCATACATGTTACAACTATATGAGTTAGCATGAACAACTGCCATTACGGTAAACAGTTCACTGTACTTACTCTCACAACACATTACAACTATATGAGTTAGCATGAACAACTGCAATTACGGTAAACAGTTCACTGTACTTACGCTCACAATGCGTTACAACTATATGAGTTAGCCTGAACAACTGCCATTACGATAAACCGTTCACTGTACTTACTCTCACACACGTTACAACTATATGAGTTAGCATGAACAACTGCCATTACGGTAAAGAGTTCGCTATACTTACTCTCACAACACGTTACAACTATATTAGTTAGCATGAAGAACTGCCATTACGGTAAACAGTTCACTGTACTTACTTTCATACATGTTACAACTATATGAGTTAGCCTGAACAACTGCCATTACGGTAAACAGTTCACTGTACTTTCTCTCACACACGTTACAACTATATGAGTTAGCATGAACAACTACCATTACGGTAAACAGTTCACTGTACTTACGCTCATACACGTTACACCTATATGAGATAGCATGAACAACTGCCATTACGGTAAACAGTTCACTGTACTTACTCTCATACATGTTACAACTATATGAGTTAGCATGAACAACTGCCATTACGGTAAAGAGTTCACTGTACTTCCTCTCACACATGTTACAACTATATGAGTTAGGAGGAACAACTGCCATTACGTTAAACAGTTCACTCTACTTACTCTCATACATGTTACAACTATATGAGTTAGCATGAACAACTGCCATTACGGTAAACAGTTCACTGTACTTACTCTCACAACACATTACAACTATATGAGTTAGCATGAACAACTGCCATTACGGTAAACAGTTCACTGTACTTACTCACACAACACGTTACAACTACATGAGTTAGCATGAACAACTGCCATTACGGTAAACAGTTCGCTGTACTTACTCTCACAACACGTTACAACTATATTAGTTAGCATGAATAACTGCCATTACGGTAAACAGTTCACTGTACTTACTTTCATACATGTTACAACTATATGAATTAGCATGAACAACTGCCCTTATGGTAAACAGCTCGCTGTACTTACTCTCACACACGTTACAACTATATGAGTTAGCATGAGCAACTGCCCTTACGGTAAACAGTTCGCTGTACTTACTCTCACACACGTTACAACTATATGAGTTAGCATGAACAAGTGCCATTATGGTAAACAGTTCGCTGTACTTACTCTCAGACATGTTACAACTATATGAGTTAGCATGAACAACTGCCATTACGGTAAACAGTTCGCTGTACTTACTCTCACACACATTACAACTATATGAGTTAGCATGAACAACTGCCATTACGGTAAAGAGTTCACTGTACTTCCTCTCACACATGTTACAACTATATGAGTTAGCATGAACAACTGCCATTACGGTAAACAGTTCACTGTACTTACTCTCACAACAAATTACAACTATATGAGTTAGCATGAACAACTGCCATTACGGTAAACAGTTCACTGTACTTACTCTCACAACACATTGCAACTATATGAGTTAGCATGAACAACTGCCATTACGGTAAACAGTTCACTGTACTTACTCACACAACACGTTACAACTACATGAGTTAGCATGAACAACTGCCATTACGGTAAACAGTTCGCTGTACTTACTCTCACAACAAGTTACAACTATATTAGTTAGCATGAACAACTGCCATTACGGTAAACAGTTCACTGTACTTACATTCATACATGTTACAACTATATGAGTCAGCCTGAACAACTGCCATTACGGTAAACAGTTCACTGTACTTTCTCTCACACACGTTACAACTATATGAGTTAGCATGAACAACTACCACTACAGTAAACAGTTCACTGTACTTACGCTCATACACGTTACACCTATATGAATTAGCATGAACAACTGCCATTACGGTAAACAGTTCACTGTACTTACTCTCATACATGTTACAACTATATGAGTTAGCCTGAACAACTGCCATTACGATAAACCGTTCACTGTACTTACTCTCACACACGTTACAACTATATGAATTAGCATGAACAACTGCCATTACGGTAAAGAGTTCACTGTACTTCCTCTCACACATGTTACAACTATATGAGTTAGGAGGAACAACTGCCATTACGTTAAACAGTTCACTCTACTTACTCTCATACATTTTACAACTATATGAATTAGCATGAACAACTGCCCTTATGGTAAACAGCTCGCTGTACTTACTCTCACACACGTTACAACTATATGAGTTAGCATGAACAACTGCCATTACGGTAAACAGTTCACTGTACTTACGCTCACAACGCGTTACAACTATATGAGTTAGCCTGAACAACTGCCATTACGATAAACCGTTCACTGTACTTACTCTCACACACGTTACAACTATATGAGTTAGCATGAACAACTGCCATTACGGTAAAGAGTTCACTGTACTTCCTCTCACACATGTTACAACTATATGAGTTAGGAGGAACAACTGCCATTACGTTAAACAGTTCACTCTACTTACTCTCATACATGTTACAACTATATGAGTTAGCATGAACAACTGCCGTTACGGTAAACAGTTCACTTTACTTACTCTCACAACACATTACAACTATATGAGTTAGCATGAACAACTGCAATTACGGTAAACAGTTCACTGTACTTACGCTCACAATGCGTTACAACTATATGAGTTAGCCTGAACAACTGCCATTACGATAAACCGTTCACTGTACTTACTCTCACACACGTTACAACTATATGAGTTAGCATGAACAACTGCCATTACGGTAAAGAGTTCGCTATACTTACTCTCACAACACGTTACAACTATATTAGTTAGCATGAAGAACTGCCATTACGGTAAACAGTTCACTGTACTTACTTTCATACATGTTACAACTATATGAGTTAGCCTGAACAACTGCCATTACGGTAAACAGTTCACTGTACTTTCTCTCACACACGTTACAACTATATGAGTTAGCATGAACAACTACCATTACGGTAAACAGTTCACTGTACTTACGCTCATACACGTTACACCTATATGAGTTAGCATGAACAACTGCCATTACGGTAAACAGTTCACTGTACTTACTCTCATACATGTTACAACTATATGAGTTAGCATGAACAACTGCAATTACGGTAAACAGTTCACTGTACTTACGCTCACAATGCGTTACAACTATATGAGTTAGCCTGAACAACTGCCATTACGATAAACCGTTCACTGTACTTACTCTCACACACGTTACAACTATATGAGTTAGCATGAACAACTGCCATTACGGTAAAGAGTTCGCTATACTTACTCTCACAACACGTTACAACTATATTAGTTAGCATGAAGAACTGCCATTACGGTAAACAGTTCACTGTACTTACTTTCATACATGTTACAACTATATGAGTTAGCCTGAACAACTGCCATTACGGTAAACAGTTCACTGTACTTTCTCTCACACACGTTACAACTACATGAGTTAGCATGAACAACTACCATTACGGTAAACAGTTCACTGTACTTACGCTCATACACGTTACACCTATATGAGATAGCATGAACAACTGCCATTACGGTAAACAGTTCACTGTACTTACTCTCATACATGTTACAACTATATGAGTTAGCATGAACAACTGCAATTACGGTAAACAGTTCACTGTACTTACACTCACAATGCGTTACAACTATATGAGTTAGCCTGAGCAACTGCCATTACGATAAACCGTTCACTGTACTTACTCTCACACACGTTACAACTATATGAGTTAGCATGAACAACTGCCATTACGGTAAAGAGTTCACTGTACTTCCTCTCACACATGTTACAACTATATGAGTTAGGAGGAACAACTGCCATTACGTTAAACAGTTCACTCTACTTACTCTCATACACGTTACACCTATATGAATTAGCATGAACAACTGCCATTACGGTAAACAGTTCACTGTACTTACTCTCATACATGTTACAACTATATGAGTTAGCATGAACAACTGCAATTACGGTAAACAATTCACTGTACTTACGCTCACAATGCGTTACAACTATATGAGTTAGCCTGAACAACTGCCATTACGATAAACCGTTCACTGTACTTACTCTCACACACGTTACAACTATATGAATTAGCATGAACAACTGCCATTACGGTAAAGAGTTCACTGTACTTCCTCTCACACATGTTACAACTATATGAGTTAGCATGAACAACTGCCATTACGTTAAACAGTTCACTCTACTTACTCTCATACATTTTACAACTATATGAATTAGCATGAACAACTGCCCTTATGGTAAACAGCTCGCTGTACTTACTCTCACACACGTTACAACTATATGAGTTAGCATGAACAACTGCCATTACGGTAAACAGTTCACTGTACTTACGCTCACAACGCGTTACAACTATATGAGTTAGCCTGAACAACTGCCATTACGATAAACCGTTCACTGTACTTACTCTCACACACGTTACAACTATATGAGTTAGCATGAACAACTGCCATTACGGTAAAGAGTTCGCTATACTTACTCTCACAACACGTTACAACTATATTAGTTAGCATGAAGAACTGCCATTACGGTAAACAGTTCACTGTACTTACTTTCATACATGTTACAACTATATGAGTTAGCCTGAACAACTGCCATTACGGTAAACAGTTCACTGTACTTTCTCTCACACACGTTACAACTATATGAGTTAGCATGAACAACTACCATTACGGTAAACAGTTCACTGTACTTACGCTCATACACGTTACACCTATATGAGTTAGCATGAACAACTGCCATTACGGTAAACAGTTCACTGTACTTACTCTCATACATGTTACAACTATATGAGTTAGCATGAACAACTGCAATTACGGTAAACAGTTCACTGTACTTACGCTCACAATGCGTTACAACTATATGAGTTAGCCTGAACAACTGCCATTACGATAAACCGTTCACTGTACTTACTCTCACACACGTTACAACTATATGAGTTAGCATGAACAACTGCCATTACGGTAAAGAGTTCGCTATACTTACTCTCACAACACGTTACAACTATATTAGTTAGCATGAAGAACTGCCATTACGGTAAACAGTTCACTGTACTTACTTTCATACATGTTACAACTATATGAGTTAGCCTGAACAACTGCCATTACGGTAAACAGTTCACTGTACTTTCTCTCACACACGTTACAACTACATGAGTTAGCATGAACAACTACCATTACGGTAAACAGTTCACTGTACTTACGCTCATACACGTTACACCTATATGAGATAGCATGAACAACTGCCATTACGGTAAACAGTTCACTGTACTTACTCTCATACATGTTACAACTATATGAGTTAGCATGAACAACTGCAATTACGGTAAACAGTTCACTGTACTTACACTCACAATGCGTTACAACTATATGAGTTAGCCTGAGCAACTGCCATTACGATAAACCGTTCACTGTACTTACTCTCACACACGTTACAACTATATGAGTTAGCATGAACAACTGCCATTACGGTAAAGAGTTCACTGTACTTCCTCTCACACATGTTACAACTATATGAGTTAGGAGGAACAACTGCCATTACGTTAAACAGTTCACTCTACTTACTCTCATACACGTTACACCTATATGAATTAGCATGAACAACTGCCATTACGGTAAACAGTTCACTGTACTTACTCTCATACATGTTACAACTATATGAGTTAGCATGAACAACTGCAATTACGGTAAACAATTCACTGTACTTACGCTCACAATGCGTTACAACTATATGAGTTAGCCTGAACAACTGCCATTACGATAAACCGTTCACTGTACTTACTCTCACACACGTTACAACTATATGAATTAGCATGAACAACTGCCATTACGGTAAAGAGTTCACTGTACTTCCTCTCACACATGTTACAACTATATGAGTTAGCATGAACAACTGCCATTACGTTAAACAGTTCACTCTACTTACTCTCATACATTTTACAACTATATGAATTAGCATGAACAACTGCCCTTATGGTAAACAGCTCGCTGTACTTACTCTCACACACGTTACAACTATATGAGTTAGCATGAACAACTGCCATTACGGTAAACAGTTCACTGTACTTACGCTCACAACGCGTTACAACTATATGAGTTAGCCTGAACAACTGCCATTACGATAAACCGTTCACTGTACTTACTCTCACACACGTTACAACTATATGAGTTAGCATGAACAACTGCCATTACGGTAAAGAGTTCGCTATACTTACTCTCACAACACGTTACAACTATATTAGTTAGCATGAAGAACTGCCATTACGGTAAACAGTTCACTGTACTTACTTTCATACATGTTACAACTATATGAGTTAGCCTGAACAACTGCCATTACGGTAAACAGTTCACTGTACTTTGTCTCACACACGTTACAACTATATGAGTTAGCATGAACAACTACCATTACGGTAAACAGTTCACTGTACTTACGCTCATACACGTTACACCTATATGAGATAGCATGAACAACTGCCATTACGGTAAAGAGTTCACTGTACTTCCTCTCACACATGTTACAACTATATGAGTTAGGAGGAACAACTGCCATTACGTTAAACAGTTCACTCTACTTACTCTCATACATGTTACAACTATATGAGTTAGCATGAACAACTGCCATTACGGTAAACAGTTCACTGTACTTACTCTCACAACACATTACAACTATATGAGTTAGCATGAACAACTGCCATTACGGTAAACAGTTCACTGTACTTACTCACACAACACGTTACAACTACATGAGTTAGCATGAACAACTGCCATTACGGTAAACAGTTCGCTGTACTTACTCTCACAACACGTTACAACTATATTAGTTAGCATGAATAACTGCCATTACGGTAAACAGTTCACTGTACTTACTTTCATACATGTTACAACTATATGAATTAGCATGAACAACTGCCCTTATGGTAAACAGCTCGCTGTACTTACTCTCACACACGTTACAACTATATGAGTTAGCATGAGCAACTGCCCTTACGGTAAACAGTTCGCTGTACTTACTCTCACACACGTTACAACTATATGAGTTAGCATGAACAAGTGCCATTATGGTAAACAGTTCGCTGTACTTACTCTCAGACATGTTACAACTATATGAGTTAGCATGAACAACTGCCATTACGGTAAACAGTTCGCTGTACTTACTCTCACACACGTTACAACTATATGAGTTAGCATGAACAACTGCCATTACGGAAAAGAGTTCACTGTACTTCCTCTCACACATGTTACAACTATATGAGTTAGCATGAACAACTGCCATTACGGTAAACAGTTCACTGTACTTACTCTCACAACAAATTACAACTATATGAGTTAGCATGAACAACTGCCATTACGGTAAACAGTTCACTGTACTTACTCTCACAACACATTACAACTATATGAGTTAGCATGAACAACTGCCATTACGGTAAACAGTTCACTGTACTTACTCACACAACACGTTACAACTACATGAGTTAGCATGAACAACTGCCATTACGGTAAACAGTTCGCTGCACTTACTCTCACAACAAGTTACAACTATATTAGTTAGCATGAACAACTGCCATTACGGTAAACAGTTCACTGTACTTACTTTCATACATGTTACAACTATATGAGTTAGCCTGAACAACTGCCATTACGGTAAACAGTTCACTGTACTTTCTCTCACACACGTTACAACTATATGAGTTAGCATGAACAACTACCACTACAGTAAACAGTTCACTGTACTTACGCTCATACACGTTACACCTATATGAATTAGCATGAACAACTGCCATTACGGTAAACAGTTCACTGTACTTACTCTCATACATGTTACAACTATATGAGTTAGCCTGAACAACTGCCATTACGATAAACCGTTCACTGTACTTACTCTCACACACGTTACAACTATATGAATTAGCATGAACAACTGCCATTACGGTAAAGAGTTCACTGTACTTCCTCTCACACATGTTACAACTATATGAGTTAGGAGGAACAACTGCCATTACGTTAAACAGTTCACTCTACTTACTCTCATACATTTTACAACTATATGAATTAGCATGAACAACTGCCCTTATGGTAAACAGCTCGCTGTACTTACTCTCACACACGTTACAACTATATGAGTTAGCATGAACAACTGCCATTACGGTAAACAGTTCACTGTACTTACGCTCACAACGCGTTACAACTATATGAGTTAGCCTGAACAACTGCCATTACGATAAACCGTTCACTGTACTTACTCTCACACACGTTACAACTATATGAGTTAGCATGAACAACTGCCATTACGGTAAAGAGTTCAGTGTACTTCCTCTCACACATGTTACAACTATATGAGTTAGGAGGAACAACTGCCATTACGTTAAACAGTTCACTCTACTTACTCTCATACATGTTACAACTATATGAGTTAGCATGAACAACTGCCATTACGGTAAACAGTTCACTGTACTTACTCTCACAACACATTACAACTATATGAGTTAGCATGAACAACTGCAATTACGGTAAACAGTTCACTGTACTTACGCTCACAATGCGTTACAACTATATGAGTTAGCCTGAACAACTGCCATTACGATAAACCGTTCACTGTACTTACTCTCACACACGTTACAACTATATGAGTTAGCATGAACAACTGCCATTACGGTAAAGAGTTCGATATACTTACTCTCACAACACGTTACAACTATATTAGTTAGCATGAAGAACTGCCATTACGGTAAACAGTTCACTGTACTTACTTTCATACATGTTACAACTATATGAGTTAGCCTGAACAACTGCCATTACGGTAAACAGTTCACTGTACTTTCTCTCACACACGTTACAACTATATGAGTTAGCATGAACAACTACCATTACGGTAAACAGTTCACTGTACTTACGCTCATACACGTTACACCTATATGAGATAGCATGAACAACTGCCATTACGGTAAACAGTTCACTGTACTTACTCTCATACATGTTACAACTATATGAGTTAGCATGAACAACTGCAATTACGGTAAACAGTTCACTGTACTTACACTCACAATGCGTTACAACTATATGAGTTAGCCTGAGCAACTGCCATTACGATAAACCGTTCACTGTACTTACTCTCACACACGTTACAACTATATGAGTTAGCATGAACAACTGCCATTACGGTAAAGAGTTCACTGTACTTCCTCTCACACATGTTACAACTATATGAGTTAGGAGGAACAACTGCCATTACGTTAAACAGTTCACTCTACTTACTCTCATACATGTTACAACTATATGAGTTAGCATGAACAACTGCCATTACGGTAAACAGTTCACTGTACTTACTCTCACAACACATTACAACTATATGAGTTAGCATGAACAACTGCCATTACGGTAAACAGTTCACTGTACTTACTCACACAACACGTTACAACTACATGAGTTAGCATGAACAACTGCCATTACGGTAAACAGTTCGCTGTACTTACTCTCACAACACGTTACAACTATATTAGTTAGCATGAATAACTGCCATTACGGTAAACAGTTCACTGTACTTACTTTCATACATGTTACAACTATATGAATTAGCATGAACAACTGCCCTTACGGTAAACAGTTCGCTGTACTTACTCTCACACACGTTACAACTATATGAGTTAGCATGAACAAGTGCCATTATGGTAAACAGTTCGCTGTACTTACTCTCAGACATGTTACAACTATATGAGTTAGCATGAACAACTGCCATTACGGTAAACAGTTCGCTGTACTTACTCTCACACACGTTACAACTATATGAGTTAGCATGAACAACTGCCATTACGGAAAAGAGTTCACTGTACTTCCTCTCACACATGTTACAACTATATGAGTTAGCATGAACAACTGCCATTACGGTAAACAGTTCACTGTACTTACTCTCACAACAAATTACAACTATATGAGTTAGCATGAACAACTGCCATTACGGTAAACAGTTCACTGTACTTACTCTCACAACACATTACAACTATATGAGTTAGCATGAACAACTGCCATTACGGTAAACAGTTCACTGTACTTACTCACACAACACGTTACAACTACATGAGTTAGCATGAACAACTGCCATTACGGTAAACAGTTCGCTGTACTTACTCTCACAACAAGTTACAACTATATTAGTTAGCATGAACAACTGCCATTACGGTAAACAGTTCACTGTACTTACTTTCATACATGTTACAACTATATGAGTTAGCCTGAACAACTGCCATTACGGTAAACAGTTCACTGTACTTTCTCTCACACACGTTACAACTATATGAGTTAGCATGAACAACTACCACTACAGTAAACAGTTCACTGTACTTACGCTCATACACGTTACACCTATATGAATTAGCATGAACAACTGCCATTACGGTAAACAGTTCACTGTACTTACTCTCATACATGTTACAACTATATGAGTTAGCCTGAACAACTGCCATTACGATAAACCGTTCACTGTACTTACTCTCACACACGTTACAACTATATGAATTAGCATGAACAACTGCCATTACGGTAAAGAGTTCACTGTACTTCCTCTCACACATGTTACAACTATATGAGTTAGGAGGAACAACTGCCATTACGTTAAACAGTTCACTCTACTTACTCTCATACATTTTACAACTATATGAATTAGCATGAACAACTGCCCTTATGGTAAACAGCTCGCTGTACTTACTCTCACACACGTTACAACTATATGAGTTAGCATGAACAACTGCCATTACGGTAAACAGTTCACTGTACTTACGCTCACAACGCGTTACAACTATATGAGTTAGCCTGAACAACTGCCATTACGATAAACCGTTCACTGTACTTACTCTCACACACGTTACAACTATATGAGTTAGCATGAACAACTGCCATTACGGTAAAGAGTTCAGTGTACTTCCTCTCACACATGTTACAACTATATGAGTTAGGAGGAACAACTGCCATTACGTTAAACAGTTCACTCTACTTACTCTCATACATGTTACAACTATATGAGTTAGCATGAACAACTGCCATTACGGTAAACAGTTCACTGTACTTACTCTCACAACACATTACAACTATATGAGTTAGCATGAACAACTGCAATTACGGTAAACAGTTCACTGTACTTACGCTCACAATGCGTTACAACTATATGAGTTAGCCTGAACAACTGCCATTACGATAAACCGTTCACTGTACTTACTCTCACACACGTTACAACTATATGAGTTAGCATGAACAACTGCCATTACGGTAAAGAGTTCGATATACTTACTCTCACAACACGTTACAACTATATTAGTTAGCATGAAGAACTGCCATTACGGTAAACAGTTCACTGTACTTACTTTCATACATGTTACAACTATATGAGTTAGCCTGAACAACTGCCATTACGGTAAACAGTTCACTGTACTTTCTCTCACACACGTTACAACTATATGAGTTAGCATGAACAACTACCATTACGGTAAACAGTTCACTGTACTTACGCTCATACACGTTACACCTATATGAGATAGCATGAACAACTGCCATTACGGTAAACAGTTCACTGTACTTACTCTCATACATGTTACAACTATATGAGTTAGCATGAACAACTGCAATTACGGTAAACAGTTCACTGTACTTACACTCACAATGCGTTACAACTATATGAGTTAGCCTGAGCAACTGCCATTACGATAAACCGTTCACTGTACTTACTCTCACACACGTTACAACTATATGAGTTAGCATGAACAACTGCCATTACGGTAAAGAGTTCACTGTACTTCCTCTCACACATGTTACAACTATATGAGTTAGGAGGAACAACTGCCATTACGTTAAACAGTTCACTCTACTTACTCTCATACACGTTACACCTATATGAATTAGCATGAACAACTGCCATTACGGTAAACAGTTCACTGTACTTACTCTCATACATGTTACAACTATATGAGTTAGCATGAACAACTGCAATTACGGTAAACAATTCACTGTACTTACGCTCACAATGCGTTACAACTATATGAGTTAGCCTGAACAACTGCCATTACGATAAACCGTTCACTGTACTTACTCTCACACACGTTACAACTATATGAATTAGCATGAACAACTGCCATTACGGTAAAGAGTTCACTGTACTTCCTCTCACACATGTTACAACTATATGAGTTAGCATGAACAACTGCCATTACGTTAAACAGTTCACTCTACTTACTCTCATACATTTTACAACTATATGAATTAGCATGAACAACTGCCCTTATGGTAAACAGCTCGCTGTACTTACTCTCACACACGTTACAACTATATGAGTTAGCATGAACAACTGCCATTACGGTAAACAGTTCACTGTACTTACGCTCACAACGCGTTACAACTATATGAGTTAGCCTGAACAACTGCCATTACGATAAACCGTTCACTGTACTTACTCTCACACACGTTACAACTATATTAGTTAGCATGAATAACTGCCATTACGGTAAACAGTTCACTGTACTTACTTTCATACATGTTACAACTATATGAATTAGCATGAACAACTGCCCTTATGGTAAACAGCTCGCTGTACTTACTCTCACACACGTTACAACTATATGAGTTAGCATGAGCAACTGCCCTTACGGTAAACAGTTCGCTGTACTTACTCTCACACACGTTACAACTATATGAGTTAGCATGAACAAGTGCCATTATGGTAAACAGTTCGCTGTACTTACTCTCAGACATGTTACAACTATATGAGTTAGCATGAACAACTGCCATTACGGTAAACAGTTCGCTGTACTTACTCTCACACACGTTACAACTATATGAGTTAGCATGAACAACTGCCATTACGGTAAAGAGTTCACTGTACTTCCTCTCACACATGTTACAACTATATGAGTTAGCATGAACAACTGCCATTACGGTAAACAGTTCACTGTACTTACTCTCACAACAAATTACAACTATATGAGTTAGCATGAACAACTGCCATTACGGTAAACAGTTCACTGTACTTACTCTCACAACACATTACAACTATATGAGTTAGCATGAACAACTGCCATTACGGTAAACAGTTCACTGTACTTACTCACACAACACGTTACAACTACATGAGTTAGCATGAACAACTGCCATTACGGTAAACAGTTCGCTGTACTTACTCTCACAACAAGTTACAACTATATTAGTTAGCATGAACAACTGCCATTACGGTAAACAGTTCACTGTACTTACTTTCATACATGTTACAACTATATGAGTTAGCCTGAACAACTGCCATTACGGTAAACAGTTCACTGTACTTTCTCTCACACACGTTACAACTATATGAGTTAGCATGAACAACTACCACTACAGTAAACAGTTCACTGTACTTACGCTCATACACGTTACACCTATATGAATTAGCATGAACAACTGCCATTACGGTAAACAGTTCACTGTACTTACTCTCATACATGTTACAACTATATGAGTTAGCCTGAACAACTGCCATTACGATAAACCGTTCACTGTACTTACTCTCACACACGTTACAACTATATGAATTAGCATGAACAACTGCCATTACGGTAAAGAGTTCACTGTACTTCCTCTCACACATGTTACAACTATATGAGTTAGGAGGAACAACTGCCATTACGTTAAACAGTTCACTCTACTTACTCTCATACATTTTACAACTATATGAATTAGCATGAACAACTGCCCTTATGGTAAACAGCTCGCTGTACTTACTCTCACACACGTTACAACTATATGAGTTAGCATGAACAACTGCCATTACGGTAAACAGTTCACTGTACTTACGCTCACAACGCGTTACAACTATATGAGTTAGCCTGAACAACTGCCATTACGATAAACCGTTCACTGTACTTACTCTCACACACGTTACAACTATATGAGTTAGCATGAACAACTGCCATTACGGTAAAGAGTTCACTGTACTTCCTCTCACACATGTTACAACTATATGAGTTAGGAGGAACAACTGCCATTACGTTAAACAGTTCACTCTACTTACTCTCATACATGTTACAACTATATGAGTTAGCATGAACAACTGCCATTACGGTAAACAGTTCACTGTACTTACTCTCACAACACATTACAACTATATGAGTTAGCATGAACAACTGCAATTACGGTAAACAGTTCACTGTACTTACGCTCACAATGCGTTACAACTATATGAGTTAGCCTGAACAACTGCCATTACGATAAACCGTTCACTGTACTTACTCTCACACACGTTACAACTATATGAGTTAGCATGAACAACTGCCATTACGGTAAAGAGTTCGCTATACTTACTCTCACAACACGTTACAACTATATTAGTTAGCATGAAGAACTGCCATTACGGTAAACAGTTCACTGTACTTACTTTCATACATGTTACAACTATATGAGTTAGCCTGAACAACTGCCATTACGGTAAACAGTTCACTGTACTTTCTCTCACACACGTTACAACTATATGAGTTAGCATGAACAACTACCATTACGGTAAACAGTTCACTGTACTTACGCTCATACACGTTACACCTATATGAGATAGCATGAACAACTGCCATTACGGTAAACAGTTCACTGTACTTACTCTCATACATGTTACAACTATATGAGTTAGCATGAACAACTGCAATTACGGTAAACAGTTCACTGTACTTACACTCACAATGCGTTACAACTATATGAGTTAGCCTGAGCAACTGCCATTACGATAAACCGTTCACTGTACTTACTCTCACACACGTTACAACTATATGAGTTAGCATGAACAACTGCCATTACGGTAAAGAGTTCACTGTACTTCCTCTCACACATGTTACAACTATATGAGTTAGGAGGAACAACTGCCATTACGTTAAACAGTTCACTCTACTTACTCTCATACACGTTACACCTATATGAATTAGCATGAACAACTGCCATTACGGTAAACAGTTCACTGTACTTACTCTCATACATGTTACAACTATATGAGTTAGCATGAACAACTGCAATTACGGTAAACAATTCACTGTACTTACGCTCACAATGCGTTACAACTATATGAGTTAGCCTGAACAACTGCCATTACGATAAACCGTTCACTGTACTTACTCTCACACACGTTACAACTATATGAATTAGCATGAACAACTGCCATTACGGTAAAGAGTTCACTGTACTTCCTCTCACACATGTTACAACTATATGAGTTAGCATGAACAACTGCCATTACGTTAAACAGTTCACTCTACTTACTCTCATACATTTTACAACTATATGAATTAGCATGAACAACTGCCCTTATGGTAAACAGCTCGCTGTACTTACTCTCACACACGTTACAACTATATGAGTTAGCATGAACAACTGCCATTACGGTAAACAGTTCACTGTACTTACGCTCAAAACGCGTTACAACTATATGAGTTAGCCTGAACAACTGCCATTACGATAAACCGTTCACTGTACTTACTCTCACACACGTTACAACTATATGAGTTAGCATGAACAACTGCCATTACGGTAAAGAGTTCGCTATACTTACTCTCACAACACGTTACAACTATATTAGTTAGCATGAAGAACTGCCATTACGGTAAACAGTTCACTGTACTTACTTTCATACATGTTACAACTATATGAGTTAGCCTGAACAACTGCCATTACGGTAAACAGTTCACTGTACTTTGTCTCACACACGTTACAACTATATGAGTTAGCATGAACAACTACCATTACGGTAAACAGTTCACTGTACTTACGCTCATACACGTTACACCTATATGAGATAGCATGAACAACTGCCATTACGGTAAACAGTTCACTGTACTTACTCTCATACATGTTACAACTATATGAGTTAGCATGAACAACTGCCATTACGGTAAAGAGTTCACTGTACTTCCTCTCACACATGTTACAACTATATGAGTTAGGAGGAACAACTGCCATTACGTTAAACAGTTCACTCTACTTACTCTCATACATGTTACAACTATATGAGTTAGCATGAACAACTGCCATTACGGTAAACAGTTCACTGTACTTACTCTCACAACACATTACAACTATATGAGTTAGCATGAACAACTGCCATTACGGTAAACAGTTCACTGTACTTACTCACACAACACGTTACAACTACATGAGTTAGCATGAACAACTGCCATTACGGTAAACAGTTCGCTGTACTTACTCTCACAACACGTTACAACTATATTAGTTAGCATGAATAACTGCCATTACGGTAAACAGTTCACTGTACTTACTTTCATACATGTTACAACTATATGAATTAGCATGAACAACTGCCCTTATGGTAAACAGCTCGCTGTACTTACTCTCACACACGTTACAACTATATGAGTTAGCATGAGCAACTGCCCTTACGGTAAACAGTTCGCTGTACTTACTCTCACACACGTTACAACTATATGAGTTAGCATGAACAAGTGCCATTATGGTAAACAGTTCGCTGTACTTACTCTCAGACATGTTACAACTACATGAGTTAGCATGAACAACTGCCATTACGGTAAACAGTTCGCTGTACTTACTCTCACAACAAGTTACAACTATATTAGTTAGCATGAACAACTGCCATTACGGTAAACAGTTCACTGTACTTACTTTCATACATGTTACAACTATATGAGTTAGCCTGAACAACTGCCATTACGGTAAACAGTTCACTGTACTTTCTCTCACACACGTTACAACTATATGAGTTAGCATGAACAACTACCACTACAGTAAACAGTTCACTGTACTTACGCTCATACACGTTACACCTATATGAATTAGCATGAACAACTGCCATTACGGTAAACAGTTCACTGTACTTACTCTCATACATGTTACAACTATATGAGTTAGCCTGAACAACTGCCATTACGATAAACCGTTCACTGTACTTACTCTCACACACGTTACAACTATATGAATTAGCATGAACAACTGCCATTACGGTAAAGAGTTCACTGTACTTCCTCTCACACATGTTACAACTATATGAGTTAGGAGGAACAACTGCCATTACGTTAAACAGTTCACTCTACTTACTCTCATACATTTTACAACTATATGAATTAGCATGAACAACTGCCCTTATGGTAAACAGCTCGCTGTACTTACTCTCACACACGTTACAACTATATGAGTTAGCATGAACAACTGCCATTACGGTAAACAGTTCACTGTACTTACGCTCACAACGCGTTACAACTATATGAGTTAGCCTGAACAACTGCCATTACGATAAACCGTTCACTGTACTTACTCTCACACACGTTACAACTATATGAGTTAGCATGAACAACTGCCATTACGGTAAAGAGTTCACTGTACTTCCTCTCACACATGTTACAACTATATGAGTTAGGAGGAACAACTGCCATTACGTTAAACAGTTCACTCTACTTACTCTCATACATGTTACAACTATATGAGTTAGCATGAACAACTGCCATTACGGTAAACAGTTCACTGTACTTACTCTCACAACACATTACAACTATATGAGTTAGCATGAACAACTGCAATTACGGTAAACAGTTCACTGTACTTACGCTCACAATGCGTTACAACTATATGAGTTAGCCTGAACAACTGCCATTACGATAAACCGTTCACTGTACTTACTCTCACACACGTTACAACTATATGAGTTAGCATGAACAACTGCCATTACGGTAAAGAGTTCGCTATACTTACTCTCACAACACGTTACAACTATATTAGTTAGCATGAAGAACTGCCATTACGGTAAACAGTTCACTGTACTTACTTTCATACATGTTACAACTATATGAGTTAGCCTGAACAACTGCCATTACGGTAAACAGTTCACTGTACTTTCTCTCACACACGTTACAACTATATGAGTTAGCATGAACAACTACCATTACGGTAAACAGTTCACTGTACTTACGCTCATACACGTTACACCTATATGAGATAGCATGAACAACTGCCATTACGGTAAACAGTTCACTGTACTTACTCTCATACATGTTACAACTATATGAGTTAGCATGAACAACTGCAATTACGGTAAACAGTTCACTGTACTTACACTCACAATGCGTTACAACTATATGAGTTAGCCTGAGCAACTGCCATTACGATAAACCGTTCACTGTACTTACTCTCACACACGTTACAACTATATGAGTTAGCATGAACAACTGCCATTACGGTAAAGAGTTCACTGTACTTCCTCTCACACATGTTACAACTATATGAGTTAGGAGGAACAACTGCCATTACGTTAAACAGTTCACTCTACTTACTCTCATACACGTTACACCTATATGAATTAGCATGAACAACTGCCATTACGGTAAACAGTTCACTGTACTTACTCTCATACATGTTACAACTATATGAGTTAGCATGAACAACTGCAATTACGGTAAACAATTCACTGTACTTACGCTCACAATGCGTTACAACTATATGAGTTAGCCTGAACAACTGCCATTACGATAAACCGTTCACTGTACTTACTCTCACACACGTTACAACTATATGAATTAGCATGAACAACTGCCATTACGGTAAAGAGTTCACTGTACTTCCTCTCACACATGTTACAACTATATGAGTTAGCATGAACAACTGCCATTACGTTAAACAGTTCACTCTACTTACTCTCATACATTTTACAACTATATGAATTAGCATGAACAACTGCCCTTATGGTAAACAGCTCGCTGTACTTACTCTCACACACGTTACAACTATATGAGTTAGCATGAACAACTGCCATTACGGTAAACAGTTCACTGTACTTACGCTCAAAACGCGTTACAACTATATGAGTTAGCCTGAACAACTGCCATTACGATAAACCGTTCACTGTACTTACTCTCACACACGTTACAACTATATGAGTTAGCATGAACAACTGCCATTACGGTAAAGAGTTCGCTATACTTACTCTCACAACACGTTACAACTATATTAGTTAGCATGAAGAACTGCCATTACGGTAAACAGTTCACTGTACTTACTTTCATACATGTTACAACTATATGAGTTAGCCTGAACAACTGCCATTACGGTAAACAGTTCACTGTACTTTGTCTCACACACGTTACAACTATATGAGTTAGCATGAACAACTACCATTACGGTAAACAGTTCACTGTACTTACGCTCATACACGTTACACCTATATGAGATAGCATGAACAACTGCCATTACGGTAAACAGTTCACTGTACTTACTCTCATACATGTTACAACTATATGAGTTAGCATGAACAACTGCCATTACGGTAAAGAGTTCACTGTACTTCCTCTCACACATGTTACAACTATATGAGTTAGGAGGAACAACTGCCATTACGTTAAACAGTTCACTCTACTTACTCTCATACATGTTACAACTATATGAGTTAGCATGAACAACTGCCATTACGGTAAACAGTTCACTGTACTTACTCTCACAACACATTACAACTATATGAGTTAGCATGAACAACTGCCATTACGGTAAACAGTTCACTGTACTTACTCACACAACACGTTACAACTACATGAGTTAGCATGAACAACTGCCATTACGGTAAACAGTTCGCTGTACTTACTCTCACAACACGTTACAACTATATTAGTTAGCATGAATAACTGCCATTACGGTAAACAGTTCACTGTACTTACTTTCATACATGTTACAACTATATGAATTAGCATGAACAACTGCCCTTATGGTAAACAGCTCGCTGTACTTACTCTCACACACGTTACAACTATATGAGTTAGCATGAGCAACTGCCCTTACGGTAAACAGTTCGCTGTACTTACTCTCACACACGTTACAACTATATGAGTTAGCATGAACAAGTGCCATTATGGTAAACAGTTCGCTGTACTTACTCTCAGACATGTTACAACTATATGAGTTAGCATGAACAACTGCCATTACGGTAAACAGTTCGCTGTACTTACTCTCACACATGTTACAACTATATGAGTTAGCATGAACAACTGCCATTACGGTAAACAGTTCACTGTACTTACTCTCACAACAAATTACAACTATATGAGTTAGCATGAACAACTGCCATTACGGTAAACAGTTCACTGTACTTACTCTCACAACACATTACAACTATATGAGTTAGCATGAACAACTGCCATTACGGTAAACAGTTCACTGTACTTACTCACACAACACGTTACAACTACATGAGTTAGCATGAACAACTGCCATTACGGTAAACAGTTCGCTGTACTTACTCTCACAACAAGTTACAACTATATTAGTTAGCATGAACAACTGCCATTACGGTAAACAGTTCACTGTACTTACTTTCATACATGTTACAACTATATGAGTTAGCCTGAACAACTGCCATTACGGTAAACAGTTCACTGTACTTTCTCTCACACACGTTACAACTATATGAGTTAGCATGAACAACTACCACTACAGTAAACAGTTCACTGTACTTACGCTCATACACGTTACACCTATATGAATTAGCATGAACAACTGCCATTACGGTAAACAGTTCACTGTACTTACTCTCATACATGTTACAACTATATGAGTTATCCTGAACAACTGCCATTACGATAAACCGTTCACTGTACTTACTCTCACACACGTTACAACTATATGAATTAGCATGAACAACTGCCATTACGGTAAAGAGTTCACTGTACTTCCTCTCACACATGTTACAACTATATGAGTTAGGAGGAACAACTGCCATTACGTTAAACAGTTCACTCTACTTACTCTCATACATTTTACAACTATATGAATTAGCATGAACAACTGCCCTTATGGTAAACAGCTCGCTGTACTTACTCTCACACACGTTACAACTATATGAGTTAGCATGAACAACTGCCATTACGGTAAACAGTTCACTGTACTTACGCTCACAACGCGTTACAACTATATGAGTTAGCCTGAACAACTGCCATTACGATAAACCGTTCACTGTACTTACTCTCACACACGTTACAACTATATGAGTTAGCATGAACAACTGCCATTACGGTAAAGAGTTCACTGTACTTCCTCTCACACATGTTACAACTATATGAGTTAGGAGGAACAACTGCCATTACGTTAAACAGTTCACTCTACTTACTCTCATACATGTTACAACTATATGAGTTAGCATGAACAACTGCCATTACGGTAAACAGTTCACTGTACTTACTCTCACAACACATTACAACTATATGAGTTAGCATGAACAACTGCAATTACGGTAAACAGTTCACTGTACTTACGCTCACAATGCGTTACAACTATATGAGTTAGCCTGAACAACTGCCATTACGATAAACCGTTCACTGTACTTACTCTCACACACGTTACAACTATATGAGTTAGCATGAACAACTGCCATTACGGTAAAGAGTTCGCTATACTTACTCTCACAACACGTTACAACTATATTAGTTAGCATGAAGAACTGCCATTACGGTAAACAGTTCACTGTACTTACTTTCATACATGTTACAACTATATGAGTTAGCCTGAACAACTGCCATTACGGTAAACAGTTCACTGTACTTTCTCTCACACACGTTACAACTATATGAGTTAGCATGAACAACTACCATTACGGTAAACAGTTCACTGTACTTACGCTCATACACGTTACACCTATATGAGATAGCATGAACAACTGCCATTACGGTAAACAGTTCACTGTACTTACTCTCACACATGTTACAACTATATGAGTTAGGAGGAACAACTGCCATTACGTTAAACAGTTCACTCTACTTACTCTCATACATGTTACAACTATATGAGTTAGCATGAACAACTGCCATTACGGTAAACAGTTCACTGTACTTACTCACACAACACGTTACAACTATATGAGTTAGCATGAACAACTGCAATTACGGTAAACAGTTCACTGTACTTACGCTCACAACGCGTTACAACTATATGAGTTAGCCTGAACAACTGCCATTACGATAAACCGTTAACTGTACTTACTCTCATACATGTTACAACTATATGAGTTAGCATGAACAACTGCCATTACGGTAAACAGTTCGCTGTACTTACTCTCACACACATTACAACTATATTATTTAGCATGAACAACTGCCATTACGGTAAACAGTTCACTGTACTTTCTCTCACACACGTTACAACTATATGAGTTAGCATGAACAACTACCATTACGGTAAACAGTTCACTGTACTTACGCTCATACACGTTACACCTATATGAGTTAGCATGAACAACTGCCATTACGGTAAACCGTTCACTGTAATTAGGTTCAGACACGTTACATATATATGAGTTAGCATGAACAACTGCAATTACGGTAAACAGTTCACTGTACTTACGCTAACAACGCGTTACAACTATATGAGTTAGCCTGAACAACTGCCATTACGATAAACCGTTCACTGTACTTACTCTCACACACGTTACAACTATATGAGTTAGCATGAACAACTGCCATTACGGTAAAGAGTTCACTGTACTTACTCTCACACACGTTACAACTATATGAGTTAGCATGAACAACTGCCATTACGGTAAAGAGTTCACTGTACTTCCTCTCACACATGTTACAACTATATGAGTTAGGAGGAACAACTGCCATCACGTTAAACAGTTCACTCTACTTCCTCTCATACATGTTACAACTATATGAGTTAGCATGAACAACTGCCATTACGGTAAACAGTTCACTGTACTTACTCTCACAACACATTACAACTATATGAGTTAGCATGAACAACTGCCATTACGGTAAACAGTTCACTGTACTTACTCTCACAACACATTACAACTATATGAGTTAGCATGAACAACTGCCATTACGGTAAACAGTTCACTGTACTTACTTTCATACATGTTACAACTATATGAGTTAGCCTGAACAACTGCCATTACGGTAAACAGTTCACTGTACTTTCTCTCACACACGTTACAACTATATGAGTTAGCATGAAGAACTGCCATTACGGTAAACAGTTCACTGTACTTACTTTCATACATGTTACAACTATATGAGTTAGCCTGAACAACTGCCATTACGGTAAACAGTTCACTGTACTTTCTCTCACACACGTTACAACTATATGAGTTAGCAAGAACAACTACCATTACGGTAAACAGTTCACTGTACTTACGCTCATACACGTTACACCTATATGAGTTAGCATGAACAACTGCCATTACGGTAAACAGTTCACTGTACTTACTCTCATACATGTTAAAACTATATGAGTTAGCATGAACAACTGCAATTATGGTAAACAGTTCACTGTACTTACACTCACAATGCGTTACAACTATATGAGTTAGCCTGAACAACTGCCATTATGATAAACCGTTCACTGTACTTACTCTCACACACGTTACAACTATATGAGTTAGCATGAACAACTGCCATTACGGTAAAGAGTTCACTGTACTTCCTCTCACACATGTTACAACTATATGAGTTAGGAGGAACAACTGCCATTACGTTAAACAGTTCACTCTACTTACTCTCATACATGTTACAACTATATGAGTTAGCATGAACAACTGCCATTACGGTAAACAGTTCACTGTACTTACTCACACAACACGTTACAACTATATGAGTTAGCATGAACAACTGCAATTACGGTAAACAGTTCACTGTACTTACGCTCACAACGCGTTACAACTATATGAGTTAGCCTGAACAACTGCCATTACGATAAACCGTTCACTGTACTTACTCTCATACATGTTACAACTATATGAGTTAGCATGAACAACTGCCATTACGGTAAACAGTTCACTCTACTTACTCTCACACACATTACAACTATATTATTTAGCATGAACAACTGCCATTACGGTAAACAGTTCACTGTACTTTCTCTCACACACGTTACAACTATATGAGTTAGCATGAACAACTACCATTACGGTAAACAGTTCACTGTACTTACGCTCATACACGTTACACCTATATGAGTTAGCATGAACAACTGCCATTACGGTAAACCGTTCACTGTAATTAGGTTCACACACGTTACATATATATGAGTTAGCATGAACAACTGCAATTACGGTAAACAGTTCACTGTACTTACGCTCACAACGCGTTACAACTATATGAGTTAGCCTGAACAACTGCCATTACGATAAACCGTTCACTGTACTTACTCTCACACACGTTACAACTATATGAGTTAGCATGAACAACTGCCATTACGGTAAAGAGTTCACTGTACTTACTCTCACACACGTTACAACTATATGAGTTAGCATGAACAACTGCCATTACGGTAAAGAGTTCACTGTACTTCCTCTCACACATGTTACAACTATATGAGTTAGGAGGAACAACTGCCATTACGTTAAACAGTTCACTCTACTTCCTCTCATACATGTTACAGCTATATGAGTTAGCATGAACAACTGCCATTACGGTAAACAGTTCACTGTACTTACTCTCACAACACATTACAACTATATGAGTTAGCATGAACAACTGCCATTACGGTAAACAGTTCACTGTACTTGCTTTCATACATCTTACAACTATATGAGTTAGCCTGAACAACTGCCATTACGGTAAACAGTTCACTGTACTTTCTCTCACACACGTTACAACTATATGAGTTAGGAGGAACAACTGCCATTACGTTAAACAGTTCACTCTACTTAATCTCATACATGTTACAACTATATGAGTTAGCCTGAACAACTGCCATTACGGTAAACAGTTCACTGTACTTTCTCTCACACACGTTACAACTATATGAGTTAGCAAGAACAACTACCATTACGGTAAACAGTTCACTGTACTTACGCTCATACACGTTACACCTATATGAGTTAGCATGAACAACTGCCATTACGGTAAACAGTTCACTGTACTTACTCTCAAACATGTTACAACTATATGAGTTAGCATGAACAACTGCAATTATGGTAAACAGTTCACTGTACTTACGCTCACAATGCGTTACAACTATATGAGTTAGCCTGAACAACTGCCATTACGATAAACCGTTCACTGTACTTACTCTCACACACGTTACAACTATATGAGTTAGCATGAACAACTGCCATTACGGTAAAGAGTTCACTGTACTTCCTCTCACACATGTTACAACTATATGAGTTAGGAGGAACAACTGCCATTACGTTAAACAGTTCACTCTACTTAATCTCATACATTTTACAACTATATGAATTAGCATGAACAACTGCCCTTATGGTAAACAGCTCGCTGTACTTACTCTCACACACGTTACAACTATATGAGTTAGCATGAACAACTGCCATTACGGTAAACAGTTCACTGTACTTACGCTCACAACGCGTTACAACTATATGAGTTAGCCTGAACAACTGCCATTACGATAAACCGTTCACTGTACTTACTCTCACACACGTTACAACTATATGAGTTAGCATGAACAACTGCCATTACGGTAAAGAGTTCACTGTACTTCCTCTCACACATGTTACAACTATATGAGTTAGGAGGAACAACTGCCATTACGTTAAACAGTTCACTCTACTTACTCTCATACATGTTACAACTATATGAGTTAGCATGAACAACTGCCATTACGGTAAACAGTTCACTGTACTTACTCTCACAACACATTACAACTATATGAGTTAGCATGAACAACTGCAATTACGGTAAACAGTTCACTGTACTTACGCTCACAATGCGTTACAACTATATGAGTTAGCCTGAACAACTGCCATTACGATAAACCGTTCACTGTACTTACTCTCACACACGTTACAACTATATGAGTTAGCATGAACAACTGCCATTACGGTAAAGAGTTCGCTATACTTACTCTCACAACACGTTACAACTATATTAGTTAGCATGAAGAACTGCCATTACGGTAAACAGTTCACTGTACTTACTTTCATACATGTTACAACTATATGAGTTAGCCTGAACAACTGCCATTACGGTAAACAGTTCACTGTACTTTCTCTCACACACGTTACAACTATATGAGTTAGCATGAACAACTACCATTACGGTAAACAGTTCACTGTACTTACGCTCATACACGTTACACCTATATGAGATAGCATGAACAACTGCCATTACGGTAAACAGTTCACTGTACTTACTCTCACACATGTTACAACTATATGAGTTAGGAGGAACAACTGCCATTACGTTAAACAGTTCACTCTACTTACTCTCATACATGTTACAACTATATGAGTTAGCATGAACAACTGCCATTACGGTAAACAGTTCACTGTACTTACTCACACAACACGTTACAACTATATGAGTTAGCATGAACAACTGCAATTACGGTAAACAGTTCACTGTACTTACGCTCACAACGCGTTACAACTATATGAGTTAGCCTGAACAACTGCCATTACGATAAACCGTTAACTGTACTTACTCTCATACATGTTACAACTATATGAGTTAGCATGAACAACTGCCATTACGGTAAACAGTTCGCTGTACTTACTCTCACACACATTACAACTATATTATTTAGCATGAACAACTGCCATTACGGTAAACAGTTCACTGTACTTTCTCTCACACACGTTACAACTATATGAGTTAGCATGAACAACTACCATTACGGTAAACAGTTCACTGTACTTACGCTCATACACGTTACACCTATATGAGTTAGCATGAACAACTGCCATTACGGTAAACCGTTCACTGTAATTAGGTTCACACACGTTACATATATATGAGTTAGCATGAACAACTGCAATTACGGTAAACAGTTCACTGTACTTACGCTAACAACGCGTTACAACTATATGAGTTAGCCTGAACAACTGCCATTACGATAAACCGTTCACTGTACTTACTCTCACACACGTTACAACTATATGAGTTAGCATGAACAACTGCCATTACGGTAAAGAGTTCACTGTACTTACTCTCACACACGTTACAACTATATGAGTTAGCATGAACAACTGCCATTACGGTAAAGAGTTCACTGTACTTCCTCTCACACATGTTACAACTATATGAGTTAGGAGGAACAACTGCCATCACGTTAAACAGTTCACTCTACTTCCTCTCATACATGTTACAACTATATGAGTTAGCATGAACAACTGCCATTACGGTAAACAGTTCACTGTACTTACTCTCACAACACATTACAACTATATGAGTTAGCATGAACAACTGCCATTACGGTAAACAGTTCACTGTACTTACTCTCACAACACATTACAACTATATGAGTTAGCATGAACAACTGCCATTACGGTAAACAGTTCACTGTACTTACTTTCATACATGTTACAACTATATGAGTTAGCCTGAACAACTGCCATTACGGTAAACAGTTCACTGTACTTTCTCTCACACACGTTACAACTATATGAGTTAGCATGAAGAACTGCCATTACGGTAAACAGTTCACTGTACTTACTTTCATACATGTTACAACTATATGAGTTAGCCTGAACAACTGCCATTACGGTAAACAGTTCACTGTACTTTCTCTCACACACGTTACAACTATATGAGTTAGCAAGAACAACTACCATTACGGTAAACAGTTCACTGTACTTACGCTCATACACGTTACACCTATATGAGTTAGCATGAACAACTGCCATTACGGTAAACAGTTCACTGTACTTACTCTCATACATGTTAAAACTATATGAGTTAGCATGAACAACTGCAATTATGGTAAACAGTTCACTGTACTTACACTCACAATGCGTTACAACTATATGAGTTAGCCTGAACAACTGCCATTATGATAAACCGTTCACTGTACTTACTCTCACACACGTTACAACTATATGAGTTAGCATGAACAACTGCCATTACGGTAAAGAGTTCACTGTACTTCCTCTCACACATGTTACAACTATATGAGTTAGGAGGAACAACTGCCATTACGTTAAACAGTTCACTCTACTTACTCTCATACATGTTACAACTATATGAGTTAGCATGAACAACTGCCATTACGGTAAACAGTTCACTGTACTTACTCACACAACACGTTACAACTATATGAGTTAGCATGAACAACTGCAATTACGGTAAACAGTTCACTGTACTTACGCTCACAACGCGTTACAACTATATGAGTTAGCCTGAACAACTGCCATTACGATAAACCGTTCACTGTACTTACTCTCATACATGTTACAACTATATGAGTTAGCATGAACAACTGCCATTACGGTAAACAGTTCACTCTACTTACTCTCACACACATTACAACTATATTATTTAGCATGTACAACTGCCATTACGGTAAACAGTTCACTGTACTTTCTCTCACACACGTTACAACTATATGAGTTAGCATGAACAACTACCATTACGGTAAACAGTTCACTGTACTTACGCTCATACACGTTACACCTATATGAGTTAGCATGAACAACTGCCATTACGGTAAACCGTTCACTGTAATTAGGTTCACACACGTTACATATATATGAGTTAGCATGAACAACTGCAATTACGGTAAACAGTTCACTGTACTTACGCTCACAACGCGTTACAACTATATGAGTTAGCCTGAACAACTGCCATTACGATAAACCGTTCACTGTACTTACTCTCACACACGTTACAACTATATGAGTTAGCATGAACAACTGCCATTACGGTAAAGAGTTCACTGTACTTACTCTCACACACGTTACAACTATATGAGTTAGCATGAACAACTGCCATTACGGTAAAGAGTTCACTGTACTTCCTCTCACACATGTTACAACTATATGAGTTAGGAGGAACAACTGCCATTACGTTAAACAGTTCACTCTACTTCCTCTCATACATGTTACAGCTATATGAGTTAGCATGAACAACTGCCATTACGGTAAACAGTTCACTGTACTTACTCTCACAACACATTACAACTATATGAGTTAGCATGAACAACTGCCATTACGGTAAACAGTTCACTGTACTTGCTTTCATACATCTTACAACTATATGAGTTAGCCTGAACAACTGCCATTACGGTAAACAGTTCACTGTACTTTCTCTCACACACGTTACAACTATATGAGTTAGGAGGAACAACTGCCATTACGTTAAACAGTTCACTCTACTTAATCTCATACATGTTACAACTATATGAGTTAGCCTGAACAACTGCCATTACGGTAAACAGTTCACTGTACTTTCTCTCACACACGTTACAACTATATGAGTTAGCAAGAACAACTACCATTACGGTAAACAGTTCACTGTACTTACGCTCATACACGTTACACCTATATGAGTTAGCATGAACAACTGCCATTACGGTAAACAGTTCACTGTACTTACTCTCAAACATGTTACAACTATATGAGTTAGCATGAACAACTGCAATTATGGTAAACAGTTCACTGTACTTACGCTCACAATGCGTTACAACTATATGAGTTAGCCTGAACAACTGCCATTACGATAAACCGTTCACTGTACTTACTCTCACACACGTTACAACTATATGAATTAGCATGAACAACTGCCATTACGGTAAAGAGTTCACTGTACTTCCTCTCACACATGTTACAACTATATGAGTTAGGAGGAACAACTGCCATTACGTTAAACAGTTCACTCTACTTACTCTCATACATTTTACAACTATATGAATTAGCATGAACAACTGCCCTTATGGTAAACAGCTCGCTGTACTTACTCTCACACACGTTACAACTATATGAGTTAGCATGAACAACTGCCATTACGGTAAACAGTTCACTGTACTTACGCTCACAACGCGTTACAACTATATGAGTTAGCCTGAACAACTGCCATTACGATAAACCGTTCACTGTACTTACTCTCACACACGTTACAACTATATGAGTTAGCATGAACAACTGCCATTACGGTAAAGAGTTCACTGTACTTCCTCTCACACATGTTACAACTATATGAGTTAGGAGGAACAACTGCCATTACGTTAAACAGTTCACTCTACTTACTCTCATACATGTTACAACTATATGAGTTAGCATGAACAACTGCCATTACGGTAAACAGTTCACTGTACTTACTCTCACAACACATTACAACTATATGAGTTAGCATGAACAACTGCAATTACGGTAAACAGTTCACTGTACTTACGCTCACAATGCGTTACAACTATATGAGTTAGCCTGAACAACTGCCATTACGATAAACCGTTCACTGTACTTACTCTCACACACGTTACAACTATATGAGTTAGCATGAACAACTGCCATTACGGTAAAGAGTTCGCTATACTTACTCTCACAACACGTTACAACTATATTAGTTAGCATGAAGAACTGCCATTACGGTAAACAGTTCACTGTACTTACTTTCATACATGTTACAACTATATGAGTTAGCCTGAACAACTGCCATTACGGTAAACAGTTCACTGTACTTTCTCTCACACACGTTACAACTATATGAGTTAGCATGAACAACTACCATTACGGTAAACAGTTCACTGTACTTACGCTCATACACGTTACACCTATATGAGATAGCATGAACAACTGCCATTACGGTAAACAGTTCACTGTACTTACTCTCATACATGTTACAACTATATGAGTTAGCATGAACAACTGCAATTACGGTAAACAGTTCACTGTACTTACACTCACAATGCGTTACAACTATATGAGTTAGCCTGAGCAACTGCCATTACGATAAACCGTTCACTGTACTTACTCTCACACACGTTACAACTATATGAGTTAGCATGAACAACTGCCATTACGGTAAAGAGTTCACTGTACTTCCTCTCACACATGTTACAACTATATGAGTTAGGAGGAACAACTGCCATTACGTTAAACAGTTCACTCTACTTACTCTCATACACGTTACACCTATATGAATTAGCATGAACAACTGCCATTACGGTAAACAGTTCACTGTACTTACTCTCATACATGTTACAACTATATGAGTTAGCATGAACAACTGCAATTACGGTAAACAATTCACTGTACTTACGCTCACAATGCGTTACAACTATATGAGTTAGCCTGAACAACTGCCATTACGATAAACCGTTCACTGTACTTACTCTCACACACGTTACAACTATATGAATTAGCATGAACAACTGCCATTACGGTAAAGAGTTCACTGTACTTCCTCTCACACATGTTACAACTATATGAGTTAGCATGAACAACTGCCATTACGTTAAACAGTTCACTCTACTTACTCTCATACATTTTACAACTATATGAATTAGCATGAACAACTGCCCTTATGGTAAACAGCTCGCTGTACTTACTCTCACACACGTTACAACTATATGAGTTAGCATGAACAACTGCCATTACGGTAAACAGTTCACTGTACTTACGCTCAAAACGCGTTACAACTATATGAGTTAGCCTGAACAACTGCCATTACGATAAACCGTTCACTGTACTTACTCTCACACACGTTACAACTATATGAGTTAGCATGAACAACTGCCATTACGGTAAAGAGTTCGCTATACTTACTCTCACAACACGTTACAACTATATTAGTTAGCATGAAGAACTGCCATTACGGTAAACAGTTCACTGTACTTACTTTCATACATGTTACAACTATATGAGTTAGCCTGAACAACTGCCATTACGGTAAACAGTTCACTGTACTTTGTCTCACACACGTTACAACTATATGAGTTAGCATGAACAACTACCATTACGGTAAACAGTTCACTGTACTTACGCTCATACACGTTACACCTATATGAGATAGCATGAACAACTGCCATTACGGTAAACAGTTCACTGTACTTACTCTCATACATGTTACAACTATATGAGTTAGCATGAACAACTGCCATTACGGTAAAGAGTTCACTGTACTTCCTCTCACACATGTTACAACTATATGAGTTAGGAGGAACAACTGCCATTACGTTAAACAGTTCACTCTACTTACTCTCATACATGTTACAACTATATGAGTTAGCATGAACAACTGCCATTACGGTAAACAGTTCACTGTACTTACTCTCACAACACATTACAACTATATGAGTTAGCATGAACAACTGCCATTACGGTAAACAGTTCACTGTACTTACTCACACAACACGTTACAACTACATGAGTTAGCATGAACAACTGCCATTACGGTAAACAGTTCGCTGTACTTACTCTCACAACACGTTACAACTATATTAGTTAGCATGAATAACTGCCATTACGGTAAACAGTTCACTGTACTTACTTTCATACATGTTACAACTATATGAATTAGCATGAACAACTGCCCTTATGGTAAACAGCTCGCTGTACTTACTCTCACACACGTTACAACTATATGAGTTAGCATGAGCAACTGCCCTTACGGTAAACAGTTCGCTGTACTTACTCTCACACACGTTACAACTATATGAGTTAGCATGAACAAGTGCCATTATGGTAAACAGTTCGCTGTACTTACTCTCAGACATGTTACAACTATATGAGTTAGCATGAACAACTGCCATTACGGTAAACAGTTCGCTGTACTTACTCTCACACATGTTACAACTATATGAGTTAGCATGAACAACTGCCATTACGGTAAACAGTTCACTGTACTTACTCTCACAACAAATTACAACTATATGAGTTAGCATGAACAACTGCCATTACGGTAAACAGTTCACTGTACTTACTCTCACAACACATTACAACTATATGAGTTAGCATGAACAACTGCCATTACGGTAAACAGTTCACTGTACTTACTCACACAACACGTTACAACTACATGAGTTAGCATGAACAACTGCCATTACGGTAAACAGTTCGCTGTACTTACTCTCACAACAAGTTACAACTATATTAGTTAGCATGAACAACTGCCATTACGGTAAACAGTTCACTGTACTTACTTTCATACATGTTACAACTATATGAGTTAGCCTGAACAACTGCCATTACGGTAAACAGTTCACTGTACTTTCTCTCACACACGTTACAACTATATGAGTTAGCATGAACAACTACCACTACAGTAAACAGTTCACTGTACTTACGCTCATACACGTTACACCTATATGAATTAGCATGAACAACTGCCATTACGGTAAACAGTTCACTGTACTTACTCTCATACATGTTACAACTATATGAGTTATCCTGAACAACTGCCATTACGATAAACCGTTCACTGTACTTACTCTCACACACGTTACAACTATATGAATTAGCATGAACAACTGCCATTACGGTAAAGAGTTCACTGTACTTCCTCTCACACATGTTACAACTATATGAGTTAGGAGGAACAACTGCCATTACGTTAAACAGTTCACTCTACTTACTCTCATACATTTTACAACTATATGAATTAGCATGAACAACTGCCCTTATGGTAAACAGCTCGCTGTACTTACTCTCACACACGTTACAACTATATGAGTTAGCATGAACAACTGCCATTACGGTAAACAGTTCACTGTACTTACGCTCACAACGCGTTACAACTATATGAGTTAGCCTGAACAACTGCCATTACGATAAACCGTTCACTGTACTTACTCTCACACACGTTACAACTATATGAGTTAGCATGAACAACTGCCATTACGGTAAAGAGTTCACTGTACTTCCTCTCACACATGTTACAACTATATGAGTTAGGAGGAACAACTGCCATTACGTTAAACAGTTCACTCTACTTACTCTCATACATGTTACAACTATATGAGTTAGCATGAACAACTGCCATTACGGTAAACAGTTCACTGTACTTACTCTCACAACACATTACAACTATATGAGTTAGCATGAACAACTGCAATTACGGTAAACAGTTCACTGTACTTACGCTCACAATGCGTTACAACTATATGAGTTAGCCTGAACAACTGCCATTACGATAAACCGTTCACTGTACTTACTCTCACACACGTTACAACTATATGAGTTAGCATGAACAACTGCCATTACGGTAAAGAGTTCGCTATACTTACTCTCACAACACGTTACAACTATATTAGTTAGCATGAAGAACTGCCATTACGGTAAACAGTTCACTGTACTTACTTTCATACATGTTACAACTATATGAGTTAGCCTGAACAACTGCCATTACGGTAAACAGTTCACTGTACTTTCTCTCACACACGTTACAACTATATGAGTTAGCATGAACAACTACCATTACGGTAAACAGTTCACTGTACTTACGCTCATACACGTTACACCTATATGAGATAGCATGAACAACTGCCATTACGGTAAACAGTTCACTGTACTTACTCTCACACATGTTACAACTATATGAGTTAGGAGGAACAACTGCCATTACGTTAAACAGTTCACTCTACTTACTCTCATACATGTTACAACTATATGAGTTAGCATGAACAACTGCCATTACGGTAAACAGTTCACTGTACTTACTCACACAACACGTTACAACTATATGAGTTAGCATGAACAACTGCAATTACGGTAAACAGTTCACTGTACTTACGCTCACAACGCGTTACAACTATATGAGTTAGCCTGAACAACTGCCATTACGATAAACCGTTAACTGTACTTACTCTCATACATGTTACAACTATATGAGTTAGCATGAACAACTGCCATTACGGTAAACAGTTCGCTGTACTTACTCTCACACACATTACAACTATATTATTTAGCATGAACAACTGCCATTACGGTAAACAGTTCACTGTACTTTCTCTCACACACGTTACAACTATATGAGTTAGCATGAACAACTACCATTACGGTAAACAGTTCACTGTACTTACGCTCATACACGTTACACCTATATGAGTTAGCATGAACAACTGCCATTACGGTAAACCGTTCACTGTAATTAGGTTCAGACACGTTACATATATATGAGTTAGCATGAACAACTGCAATTACGGTAAACAGTTCACTGTACTTACGCTAACAACGCGTTACAACTATATGAGTTAGCCTGAACAACTGCCATTACGATAAACCGTTCACTGTACTTACTCTCACACACGTTACAACTATATGAGTTAGCATGAACAACTGCCATTACGGTAAAGAGTTCACTGTACTTACTCTCACACACGTTACAACTATATGAGTTAGCATGAACAACTGCCATTACGGTAAAGAGTTCACTGTACTTCCTCTCACACATGTTACAACTATATGAGTTAGGAGGAACAACTGCCATCACGTTAAACAGTTCACTCTACTTCCTCTCATACATGTTACAACTATATGAGTTAGCATGAACAACTGCCATTACGGTAAACAGTTCACTGTACTTACTCTCACAACACATTACAACTATATGAGTTAGCATGAACAACTGCCATTACGGTAAACAGTTCACTGTACTTACTCTCACAACACATTACAACTATATGAGTTAGCATGAACAACTGCCATTACGGTAAACAGTTCACTGTACTTACTTTCATACATGTTACAACTATATGAGTTAGCCTGAACAACTGCCATTACGGTAAACAGTTCACTGTACTTTCTCTCACACACGTTACAACTATATGAGTTAGCATGAAGAACTGCCATTACGGTAAACAGTTCACTGTACTTACTTTCATACATGTTACAACTATATGAGTTAGCCTGAACAACTGCCATTACGGTAAACAGTTCACTGTACTTTCTCTCACACACGTTACAACTATATGAGTTAGCAAGAACAACTACCATTACGGTAAACAGTTCACTGTACTTACGCTCATACACGTTACACCTATATGAGTTAGCATGAACAACTGCCATTACGGTAAACAGTTCACTGTACTTACTCTCATACATGTTAAAACTATATGAGTTAGCATGAACAACTGCAATTATGGTAAACAGTTCACTGTACTTACACTCACAATGCGTTACAACTATATGAGTTAGCCTGAACAACTGCCATTATGATAAACCGTTCACTGTACTTACTCTCACACACGTTACAACTATATGAGTTAGCATGAACAACTGCCATTACGGTAAAGAGTTCACTGTACTTCCTCTCACACATGTTACAACTATATGAGTTAGGAGGAACAACTGCCATTACGTTAAACAGTTCACTCTACTTACTCTCATACATGTTACAACTATATGAGTTAGCATGAACAACTGCCATTACGGTAAACAGTTCACTGTACTTACTCACACAACACGTTACAACTATATGAGTTAGCATGAACAACTGCAATTACGGTAAACAGTTCACTGTACTTACGCTCACAACGCGTTACAACTATATGAGTTAGCCTGAACAACTGCCATTACGATAAACCGTTCACTGTACTTACTCTCATACATGTTACAACTATATGAGTTAGCATGAACAACTGCCATTACGGTAAACAGTTCACTCTACTTACTCTCACACACATTACAACTATATTATTTAGCATGAACAACTGCCATTACGGTAAACAGTTCACTGTACTTTCTCTCACACACGTTACAACTATATGAGTTAGCATGAACAACTACCATTACGGTAAACAGTTCACTGTACTTACGCTCATACACGTTACACCTATATGAGTTAGCATGAACAACTGCCATTACGGTAAACCGTTCACTGTAATTAGGTTCACACACGTTACATATATATGAGTTAGCATGAACAACTGCAATTACGGTAAACAGTTCACTGTACTTACGCTCACAACGCGTTACAACTATATGAGTTAGCCTGAACAACTGCCATTACGATAAACCGTTCACTGTACTTACTCTCACACACGTTACAACTATATGAGTTAGCATGAACAACTGCCATTACGGTAAAGAGTTCACTGTACTTACTCTCACACACGTTACAACTATATGAGTTAGCATGAACAACTGCCATTACGGTAAAGAGTTCACTGTACTTCCTCTCACACATGTTACAACTATATGAGTTAGGAGGAACAACTGCCATTACGTTAAACAGTTCACTCTACTTCCTCTCATACATGTTACAGCTATATGAGTTAGCATGAACAACTGCCATTACGGTAAACAGTTCACTGTACTTACTCTCACAACACATTACAACTATATGAGTTAGCATGAACAACTGCCATTACGGTAAACAGTTCACTGTACTTGCTTTCATACATCTTACAACTATATGAGTTAGCCTGAACAACTGCCATTACGGTAAACAGTTCACTGTACTTTCTCTCACACACGTTACAACTATATGAGTTAGGAGGAACAACTGCCATTACGTTAAACAGTTCACTCTACTTAATCTCATACATGTTACAACTATATGAGTTAGCCTGAACAACTGCCATTACGGTAAACAGTTCACTGTACTTTCTCTCACACACGTTACAACTATATGAGTTAGCAAGAACAACTACCATTACGGTAAACAGTTCACTGTACTTACGCTCATACACGTTACACCTATATGAGTTAGCATGAACAACTGCCATTACGGTAAACAGTTCACTGTACTTACTCTCAAACATGTTACAACTATATGAGTTAGCATGAACAACTGCAATTATGGTAAACAGTTCACTGTACTTACGCTCACAATGCGTTACAACTATATGAGTTAGCCTGAACAACTGCCATTACGATAAACCGTTCACTGTACTTACTCTCACACACGTTACAACTATATGAGTTAGCATGAACAACTGCCATTACGGTAAAGAGTTCACTGTACTTCCTCTCACACATGTTACAACTATATGAGTTAGGAGGAACAACTGCCATTACGTTAAACAGTTCACTCTACTTAATCTCATACATTTTACAACTATATGAATTAGCATGAACAACTGCCCTTATGGTAAACAGCTCGCTGTACTTACTCTCACACACGTTACAACTATATGAGTTAGCATGAACAACTGCCATTACGGTAAACAGTTCACTGTACTTACGCTCACAACGCGTTACAACTATATGAGTTAGCCTGAACAACTGCCATTACGATAAACCGTTCACTGTACTTACTCTCACACACGTTACAACTATATGAGTTAGCATGAACAACTGCCATTACGGTAAAGAGTTCACTGTACTTCCTCTCACACATGTTACAACTATATGAGTTAGGAGGAACAACTGCCATTACGTTAAACAGTTCACTCTACTTACTCTCATACATGTTACAACTATATGAGTTAGCATGAACAACTGCCATTACGGTAAACAGTTCACTGTACTTACTCTCACAACACATTACAACTATATGAGTTAGCATGAACAACTGCAATTACGGTAAACAGTTCACTGTACTTACGCTCACAATGCGTTACAACTATATGAGTTAGCCTGAACAACTGCCATTACGATAAACCGTTCACTGTACTTACTCTCACACACGTTACAACTATATGAGTTAGCATGAACAACTGCCATTACGGTAAAGAGTTCGCTATACTTACTCTCACAACACGTTACAACTATATTAGTTAGCATGAAGAACTGCCATTACGGTAAACAGTTCACTGTACTTACTTTCATACATGTTACAACTATATGAGTTAGCCTGAACAACTGCCATTACGGTAAACAGTTCACTGTACTTTCTCTCACACACGTTACAACTATATGAGTTAGCATGAACAACTACCATTACGGTAAACAGTTCACTGTACTTACGCTCATACACGTTACACCTATATGAGATAGCATGAACAACTGCCATTACGGTAAACAGTTCACTGTACTTACTCTCACACATGTTACAACTATATGAGTTAGGAGGAACAACTGCCATTACGTTAAACAGTTCACTCTACTTACTCTCATACATGTTACAACTATATGAGTTAGCATGAACAACTGCCATTACGGTAAACAGTTCACTGTACTTACTCACACAACACGTTACAACTATATGAGTTAGCATGAACAACTGCAATTACGGTAAACAGTTCACTGTACTTACGCTCACAACGCGTTACAACTATATGAGTTAGCCTGAACAACTGCCATTACGATAAACCGTTAACTGTACTTACTCTCATACATGTTACAACTATATGAGTTAGCATGAACAACTGCCATTACGGTAAACAGTTCGCTGTACTTACTCTCACACACATTACAACTATATTATTTAGCATGAACAACTGCCATTACGGTAAACAGTTCACTGTACTTTCTCTCACACACGTTACAACTATATGAGTTAGCATGAACAACTACCATTACGGTAAACAGTTCACTGTACTTACGCTCATACACGTTACACCTATATGAGTTAGCATGAACAACTGCCATTACGGTAAACCGTTCACTGTAATTAGGTTCACACACGTTACATATATATGAGTTAGCATGAACAACTGCAATTACGGTAAACAGTTCACTGTACTTACGCTAACAACGCGTTACAACTATATGAGTTAGCCTGAACAACTGCCATTACGATAAACCGTTCACTGTACTTACTCTCACACACGTTACAACTATATGAGTTAGCATGAACAACTGCCATTACGGTAAAGAGTTCACTGTACTTACTCTCACACACGTTACAACTATATGAGTTAGCATGAACAACTGCCATTACGGTAAAGAGTTCACTGTACTTCCTCTCACACATGTTACAACTATATGAGTTAGGAGGAACAACTGCCATCACGTTAAACAGTTCACTCTACTTCCTCTCATACATGTTACAACTATATGAGTTAGCATGAACAACTGCCATTACGGTAAACAGTTCACTGTACTTACTCTCACAACACATTACAACTATATGAGTTAGCATGAACAACTGCCATTACGGTAAACAGTTCACTGTACTTACTCTCACAACACATTACAACTATATGAGTTAGCATGAACAACTGCCATTACGGTAAACAGTTCACTGTACTTACTTTCATACATGTTACAACTATATGAGTTAGCCTGAACAACTGCCATTACGGTAAACAGTTCACTGTACTTTCTCTCACACACGTTACAACTATATGAGTTAGCATGAAGAACTGCCATTACGGTAAACAGTTCACTGTACTTACTTTCATACATGTTACAACTATATGAGTTAGCCTGAACAACTGCCATTACGGTAAACAGTTCACTGTACTTTCTCTCACACACGTTACAACTATATGAGTTAGCAAGAACAACTACCATTACGGTAAACAGTTCACTGTACTTACGCTCATACACGTTACACCTATATGAGTTAGCATGAACAACTGCCATTACGGTAAACAGTTCACTGTACTTACTCTCATACATGTTAAAACTATATGAGTTAGCATGAACAACTGCAATTATGGTAAACAGTTCACTGTACTTACACTCACAATGCGTTACAACTATATGAGTTAGCCTGAACAACTGCCATTATGATAAACCGTTCACTGTACTTACTCTCACACACGTTACAACTATATGAGTTAGCATGAACAACTGCCATTACGGTAAAGAGTTCACTGTACTTCCTCTCACACATGTTACAACTATATGAGTTAGGAGGAACAACTGCCATTACGTTAAACAGTTCACTCTACTTACTCTCATACATGTTACAACTATATGAGTTAGCATGAACAACTGCCATTACGGTAAACAGTTCACTGTACTTACTCACACAACACGTTACAACTATATGAGTTAGCATGAACAACTGCAATTACGGTAAACAGTTCACTGTACTTACGCTCACAACGCGTTACAACTATATGAGTTAGCCTGAACAACTGCCATTACGATAAACCGTTCACTGTACTTACTCTCATACATGTTACAACTATATGAGTTAGCATGAACAACTGCCATTACGGTAAACAGTTCACTCTACTTACTCTCACACACATTACAACTATATTATTTAGCATGTACAACTGCCATTACGGTAAACAGTTCACTGTACTTTCTCTCACACACGTTACAACTATATGAGTTAGCATGAACAACTACCATTACGGTAAACAGTTCACTGTACTTACGCTCATACACGTTACACCTATATGAGTTAGCATGAACAACTGCCATTACGGTAAACCGTTCACTGTAATTAGGTTCACACACGTTACATATATATGAGTTAGCATGAACAACTGCAATTACGGTAAACAGTTCACTGTACTTACGCTCACAACGCGTTACAACTATATGAGTTAGCCTGAACAACTGCCATTACGATAAACCGTTCACTGTACTTACTCTCACACACGTTACAACTATATGAGTTAGCATGAACAACTGCCATTACGGTAAAGAGTTCACTGTACTTACTCTCACACACGTTACAACTATATGAGTTAGCATGAACAACTGCCATTACGGTAAAGAGTTCACTGTACTTCCTCTCACACATGTTACAACTATATGAGTTAGGAGGAACAACTGCCATTACGTTAAACAGTTCACTCTACTTCCTCTCATACATGTTACAGCTATATGAGTTAGCATGAACAACTGCCATTACGGTAAACAGTTCACTGTACTTACTCTCACAACACATTACAACTATATGAGTTAGCATGAACAACTGCCATTACGGTAAACAGTTCACTGTACTTGCTTTCATACATCTTACAACTATATGAGTTAGCCTGAACAACTGCCATTACGGTAAACAGTTCACTGTACTTTCTCTCACACACGTTACAACTATATGAGTTAGGAGGAACAACTGCCATTACGTTAAACAGTTCACTCTACTTAATCTCATACATGTTACAACTATATGAGTTAGCCTGAACAACTGCCATTACGGTAAACAGTTCACTGTACTTTCTCTCACACACGTTACAACTATATGAGTTAGCAAGAACAACTACCATTACGGTAAACAGTTCACTGTACTTACGCTCATACACGTTACACCTATATGAGTTAGCATGAACAACTGCCATTACGGTAAACAGTTCACTGTACTTACTCTCAAACATGTTACAACTATATGAGTTAGCATGAACAACTGCAATTATGGTAAACAGTTCACTGTACTTACGCTCACAATGCGTTACAACTATATGAGTTAGCCTGAACAACTGCCATTACGATAAACCGTTCACTGTACTTACTCTCACACACGTTACAACTATATGAGTTAGCATGAACAACTGCCATTACGGTAAAGAGTTCACTGTACTTCCTCTCACACATGTTACAACTATATGAGTTAGGAGGAACAACTGCCATTACGTTAAACAGTTCACTCTACTTAATCTCATACATTTTACAACTATATGAATTAGCATGAACAACTGCCCTTATGGTAAACAGCTCGCTGTACTTACTCTCACACACGTTACAACTATATGAGTTAGCATGAGCAACTGCCCTTACGGTAAACAGTTCGCTGTACTTACTCTCACACACGTTACAACTATATGAGTTAGCATGAACAAGTGCCATTATGGTAAACAGTTCGCTGTACTTACTCTCAGACATGTTACAACTATATGAGTTAGCATGAACAACTGCCATTACGGTAAACAGTTCGCTGTACTTACTCTCACACACGTTACAACTATATGAGTTAGCATGAACAACTGCCACTACGGTAAAGAGTTCACTGTACTTCCTCTCACACATGTTACAACTATATGAGTTAGCATGAACAACTGCCATTACGGTAAACAGTTCACTGTACTTACTCTCACAACAAATTACAACTATATGAGTTAGCATGAACAACTGCCATTACGGTAAACAGTTCACTGTACTTACTCTCACAACACATTACAACTATATGAGTTAGCATGAACAACTGCCATTACGGTAAACAGTTCACTGTACTTACTCACACAACACGTTACAACTACATGAGTTAGCATGAACAACTGCCATTACGGTAAACAGTTCGCTGTACTTACTCTCACAACAAGTTACAACTATATTAGTTAGCATGAACAACTGCCATTACGGTAAACAGTTCACTGTACTTACTTTCATACATGTTACAACTATATGAGTTAGCCTGAAAAACTGCCATTACGGTAAACAGTTCACTGTACTTTCTCTCACACACGTTACAACTATATGAGTTAGCATGAACAACTACCATTACGGTAAACAGTTCACTGTACTTACGCTCATACACGTTACACCTATATGAGATAGCATGAACAACTGCCATTACGGTAAACAGTTCACTGTACTTACTCTCATACATGTTACAACTATATGAGTTAGCATGAACAACTGCCATTACGGTAAAGAGTTCACTGTACTTCCTCTCACATGTTACAACTATATGAGTTAGGAGGAACAACTGCCATTACGTTAAACAGTTCACTCTACTTACTCTCATACATGTTACAACTATATGAGTTAGCATGAACAACTGCCATTACGGTAAACAGTTCACTGTACTTACTCTCACAACACATTACAACTATATGAGTTAGCATGAACAACTGCCATTACGGTAAACAGTTCACTGTACTTACTCACACAACACGTTACAACTACATGAGTTAGCATGAACAACTGCCATTACGGTAAACAGTTCGCTGTACTTACTCTCACAACACGTTACAACTATATTAGTTAGCATGAACAACTGCCATTACGGTAAACAGTTCACTGTACTTACTTTCATACATGTTACAACTATATGAATTAGCATGAACAACTGCCCTTATGGTAAACAGCTCGCTGTACTTACTCTCACACACGTTACAACTATATGAGTTAGCATGAGCAACTGCCCTTACGGTAAACAGTTCGCTGTACTTAATCTCACACACGTTACAACTATATGAGTTAGCATGAACAAGTGCCATTATGGTAAACAGTTCGCTGTACTTACTCTCAGACATGTTACAACTATATGAGTTAGCATGAACAACTGCCATTACGGTAAACAGTTCGCTGTACTTACTCTCACACACGTTACAACTATATGAGTTAGCATGAACAACTGCCATTACGGTAAAGAGTTCACTGTACTTCCTCTCACACATGTTACAACTATATGAGTTAGCATGAACAACTGCCATTACGGTAAACAGTTCACTGTACTTACTCACACAACACGTTACAACTACATGAGTTAGCATGAACAACTGCCATTACGGTAAACAGTTCGCTGTACTTACTCTCACAACAAGTTACAACTATATTAGTTAGCATGAACAACTGCCATTACGGTAAACAGTTCACTGTACTTACATTCATACATGTTACAACTATATGAGTTAGCCTGAACAACTGCCATTACGGTAAACAGTTCACTGTACTTTCTCTCACACACGTTACAACTATATGAGTTAGCATGAACAACTACCACTACAGTAAACAGTTCACTGTACTTACGCTCATACACGTTACACCTATATGAATTAGCATGAACAACTGCCATTACGGTAAACAGTTCACTGTACTTACTCTCATACATGTTACAACTATATGAGTTAGCCTGAACAACTGCCATTACGATAAACCGTTCACTGTACTTACTCTCACACACGTTACAACTATATGAATTAGCATGAACAACTGCCATTACGGTAAAGAGTTCACTGTACTTCCTCTCACACATGTTACAACTATATGAGTTAGGAGGAACAACTGCCATTACGTTAAACAGTTCACTCTACTTACTCTCATACATTTTACAACTGTATGAATTAGCATGAATAACTGCCCTTATGGTAAACAGCTCGCTGTACTTACTCTCACACACGTTACAACTATATGAGTTAGCATGAACAACTGCCATTACGGTAAACAGTTCACTGTACTTACGCTCACAACGCGTTACAACTATATGAGTTAGCCTGAACAACTGCCATTACGATAAACCGTTCACTGTACTTACTCTCACACACGTTACAACTATATGAGTTAGCATGAACAACTGCCATTACGGTAAAGAGTTCACTGTACTTCCTCTCACACATGTTACAACTATATGAGTTAGGAGGAACAACTGCCATTACGTTAAACAGTTCACTCTACTTACTCTCATACATGTTACAACTATATGAGTTAGCATGAACAACTGCCGTTACGGTAAACAGTTCACTGTACTTACTCTCACAACACATTACAACTATATGAGTTAGCATGAACAACTGCCATTACGGTAAACAGTTCACTGTACTTACGCTCACAATGCGTTACAACTATATGAGTTAGCCTGAACAACTGCCATTACGATAAACCGTTCACTGTACTTACTCTCACACACGTTACAACTATATGAGTTAGCATGAACAACTGCCATTACGGTAAAGAGTTCGCTATACTTACTCTCACAACACGTTACAACTGTATTAGTTAGCATGAAGAACTGCCATTACGGTAAACAGTTCACTGTACTTACTTTCATACATGTTACAACTATATGAGTTAGCCTGAACAACTGCCATTACGGTAAACAGTTCACTGTACTTTCTCTCACACACGTTACAACTATATGAGTTAGCATGAACAACTACCATTACGGTAAACAGTTCACTGTACTTACGCTCATACACGTTACACCTATATGAGTTAGCATGAACAACTGCCATTACGGTAAACAGTTCACTGTACTTACTCTCATACATGTTACAACTATATGAGTTAGCATGAACAACTGCAATTACGGTAAACAGTTCACTGTACTTACGCTCACAATGCGTTACAACTATATGAGTTAGCCTGAACAACTGCCATTACGATAAACCGTTCACTGTACTTACTCTCACACACGTTACAACTATATGAGTTAGCATGAACAACTGCCATTACGGTAAAGAGTTCGCTATACTTACTCTCACAACACGTTACAACTATATTAGTTAGCATGAAGAACTGCCATTACGGTAAACAGTTCACTGTACTTACTTTCATACATGTTACAACTATATGAGTTAGCCTGAACAACTGCCATTACGGTAAACAGTTCACTGTACTTTCTCTCACACACGTTACAACTATATGAGTTAGCATGAACAACTACCATTACGGTAAACAGTTCACTGTACTTACGCTCATACACGTTACACCTATATGAGATAGCATGAACAACTGCCATTACGGTAAACAGTTCACTGTACTTACTCTCATACATGTTACAACTATATGAGTTAGCATGAACAACTGCAATTACGGTAAACAGTTCACTGTACTTACACTCACAATGCGTTACAACTATATGAGTTAGCCTGAGCAACTGCCATTACGATAAACCGTTCACTGTACTTACTCTCACACACGTTACAACTATATGAGTTAGCATGAACAACTGCCATTACGGTAAAGAGTTCACTGTACTTCCTCTCACACATGTTACAACTATATGAGTTAGGAGGAACAACTGCCATTACGTTAAACAGTTCACTCTACTTACTCTCATACACGTTACACCTATATGAATTAGCATGAACAACTGCCATTACGGTAAACAGTTCACTGTACTTACTCTCATACATGTTACAACTATATGAGTTAGCATGAACAACTGCAATTACGGTAAACAATTCACTGTACTTACGCTCACAATGCGTTACAACTATATGAGTTAGCCTGAACAACTGCCATTACGATAAACCGTTCACTGTACTTACTCTCACACACGTTACAACTATATGAATTAGCATAAACAACTGCCATTACGGTAAAGAGTTCACTGTACTTCCTCTCACACATGTTACAACTATATGAGTTAGCATGAACAACTGCCATTACGTTAAACAGTTCACTCTACTTACTCTCATACATTTTACAACTATATGAATTAGCATGAACAACTGCCCTTATGGTAAACAGCTCGCTGTACTTACTCTCACACACGTTACAACTATATGAGTTAGCATGAACAACTGCCATTACGGTAAACAGTTCACTGTACTTACGCTCACAACGCGTTACAACTATATGAGGTAGCCTGAACAACTGCCATTACGATAAACCGTTCACTGTACTTACTCTCACACACGTTACAACTATATGAGTTAGCATGAACAACTGCCATTACGGTAAAGAGTTCACTGTACTTCCTCTCACACATGTTACAACTATATGAGTTAGGAGGAACAACTGCCATTACGTTAAACAGTTCACTCTACTTACTCTCATACATGTTACAACTATATGAGTTAGCATGAACAACTGCCATTACGGTAAACAGTTCACTCTACTTACTCTCATACATGTTACAACTATATGAGTTAGCATGAACAACTGCCATTACGGTAAACAGTTCACTGTACTTACTCTCACAACACATTACAACTATATGAGTTAGCATGAACAACTGCCATTACGGTAAACAGTTCACTGTACTTACTCACACAACACGTTACAACTACATGAGTTAGCATGAACAACTGCCATTACGGTAAACAGTTCGCTGTACTTACTCTCACAACACGTTACAACTATATTAGTTAGCATGAATAACTGCCATTACGGTAAACAGTTCACTGTACTTACTTTCATACATGTTACAACTATATGAATTAGCATGAACAACTGCCCTTATGGTAAACAGCTCGCTGTACTTACTCTCACACACGTTACAACTATATGAGTTAGCATGAGCAACTGCCCTTACGGTAAACAGTTCGCTGTACTTACTCTCACACACGTTACAACTATATGAGTTAGCATGAACAAGTGCCATTATGGTAAACAGTTCGCTGTACATACTCTCAGACATGTTACAACTATATGAGTTAGCCTGAACAACTGCCATTACGATAAACCGTTCACTGTACTTACTCTCACACACGTTACAACTATATGAATTAGCATGAACAACTGCCATTACGGTAAAGAGTTCACTGTACTTCCTCTCACACATGTTACAACTATATGAGTTAGCATGAACAACTGCCATTACGTTAAACAGTTCACTCTACTTACTCTCATACATTTTACAACTATATGAATTAGCATGAACAACTGCCCTTATGGTAAACAGCTCGCTGTACTTACTCTCACACACGTTACAACTATATGAGTTAGCATGAACAACTGCCATTACGGTAAACAGTTCACTGTACTTACGCTCACAACGCGTTACAACTATATGAGTTAGCCTGAACAACTGCCATTACGATAAACCGTTCACTGTACTTACTCTCACACACGTTACAACTATATGAGTTAGCATGAACAACTGCCATTACGGTAAAGAGTTCACTGTACTTCCTCTCACACATGTTACAACTATATGAGTTAGGAGGAACAACTGCCATTACGTTAAACAGTTCACTCTACTTACTCTCATACATGTTACAACTATATGAGTTAGCATGAACAACTGCCATTACGGTAAACAGTTCACTGTACTTACTCTCACAACACATTACAACTATATGAGTTAGCATGAACAACTGCAATTACGGTAAACAGTTCACTGTACTTACGCTCACAATGCGTTACAACTATATGAGTTAGCCTGAACAACTGCCATTACGATAAACCGTTCACTGTACTTACTCTCACACACGTTACAACTATATGAGTTAGCATGAACAACTGCCATTACGGTAAAGAGTTCGCTATACTTACTCTCACAACACGTTACAACTATATTAGTTAGCATGAAGAACTGCCATTACGGTAAACAGTTCACTGTACTTACTTTCATACATGTTACAACTATATGAGTTAGCCTGAACAACTGCCATTACGGTAAACAGTTCACTGTACTTTCTCTCACACACGTTACAACTATATGAGTTAGCATGAACAACTACCATTACGGTAAACAGTTCACTGTACTTACGCTCATACACGTTACACCTATATGAGATAGCATGAACAACTGCCATTACGGTAAACAGTTCACTGTACTTACTCTCATACATGTTACAACTATATGAGTTAGCATGAACAACTGCCATTACGGTAAAGAGTTCACTGTACTTCCTCTCACACATGTTACAACTATATGAGTTAGGAGGAACAACTGCCATTACGTTAAACAGTTCACTCTACTTACTCTCATACATGTTACAACTATATGAGTTAGCATGAACAACTGCCATTACGGTAAACAGTTCACTGTACTTACTCTCACAACACATTACAACTATATGAGTTAGCATGAACAACTGCCATTACGGTAAACAGTTCACTGTACTTACTCACACAACACGTTACAACTACATGAGTTAGCATGAACAACTGCCATTACGGTAAACAGTTCGCTGTACTTACTCTCACAACACGTTACAACTATATTAGTTAGCATGAATAACTGCCATTACGGTAAACAGTTCACTGTACTTACTTTCATACATGTTACAACTATATGAATTAGCATGAACAACTGCCCTTATGGTAAACAGCTCGCTGTACTTACTCTCACACACGTTACAACTATATGAGTTAGCATGAGCAACTGCCCTTACGGTAAACAGTTCGCTGTACTTACTCTCACACACGTTACAACTATATGAGTTAGCATGAACAAGTGCCATTATGGTAAACAGTTCGCTGTACATACTCTCAGACATGTTACAACTATATGAGTTAGCATGAACAACTGCCATTACGGTAAACAGTTCGCTGTACTTACTCTCACACACGTTACAACTATATGAGTTAGCATGAACAACTGCCATTACGGTAAAGAGTTCACTGTACTTACTCTCACAACAAATTACAACTATATGAGTTAGCATGAACAACTGCCATTACGGTAAACAGTTCACTGTACTTAATCTCACAACACATTACAACTATATGAGTTAGCATGAACAACTGCCATTACGGTAAACAGTTCACTGTACTTACTCACACAACACGTTACAACTACATGAGTTAGCATGAACAACTGCCATTACGGTAAACAGTTCGCTGTACTTACTCTCACAACAAGTTACAACTATATTAGTTAGCATGAACAACTGCCATTACGGTAAACAGTTCACTGTACTTTCTCTCACACACGTTACAACTATATGAGTTAGCATGAACAACTACCACTACAGTAAACAGTTCACTGTACTTACGCTCATACACGTTACACCTATATGAATTAGCATGAACAACTGCCATTACGGTAAACAGTTCACTGTACTTACTCTCATACATGTTACAACTATATGAGTTAGCCTGAACAACTGCCATTACGATAAACCGTTCACTGTACTTACTCTCACACACGTTACAACTATATGAATTAGCATGAACAACTGCCATTACGGTAAAGAGTTCACTGTACTTCCTCTCACACATGTTACAACTATATGAGTTAGGAGGAACAACTGCCATTACGTTAAACAGTTCACTCTACTTACTCTCATACATTTTACAACTATATGAATTAGCATGAACAACTGCCCTTATGGTAAACAGCTCGCTGTACTTACTCTCACACACGTTACAACTATATGAGTTAGCATGAACAACTGCCATTACGGTAAACAGTTCACTGTACTTACGCTCACAACGCGTTACAACTATATGAGTTAGCCTGAACAACTGCCATTACGATAAACCGTTCACTGTACTTACTCTCACACACGTTACAACTATATGAGTTAGCATGAACAACTGCCATTACGGTAAAGAGTTCACTGTACTTCCTCTCACACATGTTACAACTATATGAGTTAGGAGGAACAACTGCCATTACGTTAAACAGTTCACTCTACTTACTCTCATACATGTTACAACTATATGAGTTAGCATGAACAACTGCCGTTACGGTAAACAGTTCACTGTACTTACTCTCACAACACATTACAACTATATGAGTTAGCATGAACAACTGCAATTACGGTAAACAGTTCACTGTACTTACGCTCACAATGCGTTACAACTATATGAGTTAGCCTGAACAACTGCCATTACGATAAACCGTTCACTGTACTTACTCTCACACACGTTACAACTATATGAGTTAGCATGAACAACTGCCATTACGGTAAAGAGTTCGCTATACTTACTCTCACAACACGTTACAACTATATTAGTTAGCATGAAGAACTGCCATTACGGTAAACAGTTCACTGTACTTACTTTCATACATGTTACAACTATATGAGTTAGCCTGAACAACTGCCATTACGGTAAACAGTTCACTGTACTTTCTCTCACACACGTTACAACTATATGAGTTAGCATGAACAACTACCATTACGGTAAACAGTTCACTGTACTTACGCTCATACACGTTACACCTATATGAGACAGCATGAACAACTGCCATTACGGTAAACAGTTCACTGTACTTACTCTCATACATGTTACAACTATATGAGTTAGCATGAACAACTGCAATTACGGTAAACAGTTCACTGTACTTACGCTCACAATGCGTTACAACTATATGAGTTAGCCTGAACAACTGCCATTACGATAAACCGTTCACTGTACTTACTCTCACACACGTTACAACTATATGAGTTAGTATGAACAACTGCCATTACGGTAAAGAGTTCGCTATACTTACTCTCACAACACGTTACAACTATATTAGTTAGCATGAAGAACTGCCATTACGGTAAACAGTTCACTGTACTTACTTTCATACATGTTACAACTATATGAGTTAGCCTGAACAACTGCCATTACGGTAAACAGTTCACTGTACTTTCTCTCACACACGTTACAACTACATGAGTTAGCATGAACAACTACCATTACGGTAAACAGTTCACTGTACTTACGCTCATACACGTTACACCTATATGAGATAGCATGAACAACTGCCATTACGGTAAACAGTTCACTGTACTTACTCTCATACATGTTACAACTATATGAGTTAGCATGAACAACTGCAATTACGGTAAACAGTTCACTGTACTTACACTCACAATGCGTTACAACTATATGAGTTAGCCTGAGCAACTGCCATTACGATAAACCGTTCACTGTACTTACTCTCACACACGTTACAACTATATGAGTTAGCATGAACAACTGCCATTACGGTAAAGAGTTCACTGTACTTCCTCTCACACATGTTACAACTATATGAGTTAGGAGGAACAACTGCCATTACGTTAAACAGTTCACTCTACTTACTCTCATACATGTTACAACTATATGAGTTAGCATGAACAACTGCCATTACGGTAAACAGTTCACTGTACTTACTCTCACAACACATTACAACTATATGAGTTAGCATGAACAACTGCCATTACGGAAAACAGTTCACTGTACTTACTCACACAACACGTTACAACTACATGAGTTAGCATGAACAACTGCCATTACGGTAAACAGTTCGCTGTACTTACTCTCAGACACGTTACAACTATATGAGTTAGCATGAACAACTGCCATTACGGTAAACAGTTCACTGTACTTACTCTCACAACAAAGTACAACTATATGAGTTAGCATGAACAACTGCCATTACGGTAAACAGTTCACTGTACTTACTCACACAACACGTTACAACTACATGAGTTAGCATGAACAACTGCCATTACGGTAAACAGTTCGCTGTACTTACTCTCACAACACGTTACAACTAAATTAGTTAGCATGAAGAACTGCCATTACGGTAAACAGTTCACTGTACTTACTTTCATACATGTTACAACTATATGAGTTAGCCTAAACAACTGCCATTACGGTAAACAGTTCACTGTACTTTCTCTCACACACGTTACAACTATATGAGTTAGCATGAACAACTACCATTACGGTAAACAGTTCACTGTACTTACGCTCATACACGTTACACCTATATGAGATAGCATGAACAACTGCCATTACGGTAAAGAGTTCACTGTACTTACTCTCATACATGTTACAACTATATGAGTTAGCATGAACAACTGCAATTACGGTAAACAGTTCACTGTACTTACGCTCACAATGCGTTACAACTATATGAGTTAGCCTGGACAACTGCCATTACGATAAACCGTTCACTGTACTTACTCTCACACACGTTACAACTATATGAGTTAGCATGAACAACTGCCATTACGGTAAAGAGTTCACTGTACTTCCTCTCACACATGTTACAACTATATGAGTTAGGAATAACAACTGCCATTACGTTAAACAGTTCACTCTACTTACTCTCATACATGTTACAACTATATGAGTTAGCATGAACAACTGCCATTACGGTAAACAGTTCACTGTACTTACTCTCACAACACATTACAACTATATGAGTTAGCATGAACAACTGCCATTACGGTAAAGAGTTCACTGTACTTCCTCTCACACATGTTACAACTATATGAGTTAGGAGGAACAACTGCCATTACGTTAAACAGTTCACTCTACTTACTCTCATACATGTTACAACTATATGAGTTAGCATGAACAACTGCCATTACGGTAAACAGTTCACTGTACTTACTCTCACAACACATTACAACTATATGAGTTAGCATGAACAACTGCCATTACGGAAAACAGTTCACTGTACTTACTCACACAACACGTTACAACTACATGAGTTAGCATGAACAACTGCCATTACGGTAAACAGTTCGCTGTACTTACTCTCAGACACGTTACAACTATATGAGTTAGCATGAACAACTGCCATTACGGTAAACAGTTCACTGTACTTACTCTCACAACAAAGTACAACTATATGAGTTAGCATGAACAACTGCCATTACGGTAAACAGTTCACTGTACTTACTCACACAACACGTTACAACTACATGAGTTAGCATGAACAACTGCCATTACGGTAAACAGTTCGCTGTACTTACTCTCACAACACGTTACAACTAAATTAGTTAGCATGAAGAACTGCCATTACGGTAAACAGTTCACTGTACTTACTTTCATACATGTTACAACTATATGAGTTAGCCTAAACAACTGCCATTACGGTAAACAGTTCACTGTACTTTCTCTCACACACGTTACAACTATATGAGTTTGCATGAACAACTACCATTACGGTAAACAGTTCACTGTACTTACGCTCATACACGTTACACCTATATGAGATAGCATGAACAACTGCCATTACGGTAAACAGTTCACTGTACTTACTCTCATACATGTTACAACTATATGAGTTAGCATGAACAACTGCAATTACGGTAAACAGTTCACTGTACTTACGCTCACAATGCGTTACAACTATATGAGTTAGCCTGGACAACTGCCATTACGATAAACCGTTCACTGTACTTACTCTCACACACGTTACAACTATATGAGTTAGCATGAACAACTGCCATTACGGTAAAGAGTTCACTGTACTTCCTCTCACACATGTTACAACTATATGAGTTAGGAATAACAACTGCCATTACGTTAAACAGTTCACTCTACTTACTCTCATACATGTTACAACTATATGAGTTAGCATGAACAACTGCCATTACGGTAAACAGTTCACTGTACTTACTCTCACAACACATTACAACTATATGAGTTAGCATGAACAACTGCCATTACGGTAAACAGTTCACTGTACTTACTCACACAACACGTTACAACTACATGAGTTAGCATGAACAACTGCCATTACGGTAAACAGTTCGCTGTACTTACTCTCACACACGTTACAACTATATGAGTTAGCAAGAACAACTGCCATTACGGTAAAGAGTTCACTGTACTTCCTCTCACACATGTTACAACTATATGAGTTAGGAGGAACAACTGCCATTACGTTAAACAGTTCACTCTACTTACTCTCATACATGTTACAACTATATGAGTTAGCATGAACAACTGCCATTACGGTAAACAGTTCACTGTACTTACTCTCACAACACATTACAACTATATGAGTTAGCATGAACAACTGCCATTACGGTAAACAGTTCACTGTACTTACTCACACAACACGTTACAACTACATGAGTTAGCATGAACAACTGCCATTACGGTAAACAGTTCGCTGTACTTACTCTCACAACACGTTACAACTATATTAGTTAGCATGAATAACTGCCATTACGGTAAACAGTTCACTGTACTTACTTTCATACATGCTACAACTATATGAGTTAGCCTGAACAACTGCCATTACGGTAAACAGTTCACTGTACTTTCTCTCACACACGTTACAACTATATGAGTTAGCATGAACAACTACCATTACGGTAAACAGTTCACTGTACTTACGCTCATACACGTTACACCTATATGAGTTAGCATGAACAACTGCCATTACGGTAAACAGTTCGCTCTACTTACTCTCACACACGTTACAACTATATGAGTTAGCATGAACAACTGCCATTACGGTAAAGAGTTCACTGTACTTCCTCTCAGACATGTTACAACTATATGAGTTAGAAGGAACAACTGCCATTACGGTAAACAGTTAACTCTACTTACTCTCATACATGTTACAACTCTATGAGTTAGCATGAACAACTGCCATTACGGTAAACAGTTCACTGTACTTACTCTCACAACACATTACAACTATATGAGTTAGCATGAACAACTACCATTACGGTAAACAGTTCACTGTACTTACGCTCATACACGTTACACCTATATGAGTTAGCATGAACAACTGCCATTACGGTAAACAGTTCACTGTACTTACTCTCATACATGTTACAACTATATGAGTTAGCATGAACAACTGCAATTACGGTAAACAGTTCACTGTACTTACTCTCACACACGTTACAACTATATGAGTTAGCATGAACAACTGCCATTACGGTAAAGAGTTCGCTATACTTACTCTCACAACACGTTACAACTATATTAGTTAGCATAAAGAACTGCCATTACGGTAAACAGTTCACTGTACTTACTTTCATACATGTTACAACTATATGAGTTAGCCTGAACAACTGCCATTACGGTAAACAGTTCACTGTACTTTCTCTCACACACGTTACAACTATATGAGTTAGCATGAACAACTACCATTACGGTAAACAGTTCACTGTACTTACGCTCATACACGTTACACCTATATGAGATAGCATGAACAACTGCCATTACGGTAAACAGTTCACTGTACTTACTCTCATACATGTTACAACTATATGAGTTAGCATGAACAACTGCAATTACGGTAAACAGTTCACTGTACTTACACTCACAATGCGTTACAACTATATGAGTTAGCCTGAACAACTGCCATTACGATAAACCGTTCACTGTACTTACTCTCACACACGTTACAACTATATGAGTTAGCATGAACAACTGCCATTACGGTAAAGAGTTCACTGTACTTCCTCTCACACATGTTACAACTATATGAGTTAGGAGGAACAACTGCCATTACGTTAAACAGTTCACTCTAATTACTCTCATACATGTTACAACTATATGAGTTAGCATGAACAACTGCCATTACGGTAAACAGTTCACTGTACTTACTCTCACAACACATTACAACTATATGAGTTAGCATGAACAACTGCCATTACGGTAAACAGTTCACTGTACTTACTCACACAACACGTTACAACTACATGAGTTAGCATGAACAACTGCCATTACGGTAAACAGTTCGCTGTACTTACTCTCACACACGTTACAACTATATGAGTTAGCATGAACAACTGCCATTACGGTAAACAGTTCGCTGTACTTACTCTCAGACATGTTACAACTATATGAGTTAGCATGAACAACTGCCATTACGGTAAACAGTTCGCTGTACTTACTCTCACACATGTTACAACTATATGAGTTAGCATGAACAACTGCCATTACGGTAAACAGTTCACTGTACTTACTCTCACAACAAATTACAACTATATGAGTTAGCATGAACAACTGCCATTACGGTAAACAGTTCACTGTACTTACTCTCACACACGTTACAACTATATGAGTTAGCATGAACAACTACCATTACGGTAAACAGTTCACTGTACTTACGCTCATACACGTTACACCTATATGAGATAGCATGAACAACTGCCATTACGGTAAACAGTTCACTGTACTTACTCTCATACATGTTACAACTATATGAGTTAGCATGAACAACTGCAATTACGGTAAACAGTTCACTGTACTTACACTCACAATGCGTTACAACTATATGAGTTAGCCTGAACAACTGCCATTACGGTAAACAGTTCACTGTACTTACTCACACAACACGTTACAACTACATGAGTTAGCATGAACAACTGCCATTACGGTAAACAGTTCGCTGTACTTACTCTCACAACACGTTACAACTATATTAGTTAGCATGAATAACTGCCATTACGGTAAACAGTTCACTGTACTTACTTTCATACATGCTACAACTATATGAGTTAGCCTGAACAACTGCCATTACGGTAAACAGTTCACTGTACTTTCTCTCTTACACGTTACAACTATATGAGTTAGCATGAACAACTACCATTACGGTAAACAGTTCACTGTACTTACGCTCATACACGTTACACCTATATGAGTTAGCATGAACAACTGCCATTACGGTAAACAGTTCGCTCTACTTACTCTCACACACGTTACAACTATATGAGTTAGCATGAACAACTGCCATTACGGTAAAGAGTTCACTGTACTTCCTCTCAGACATGTTACAACTATATGAGTTAGAAGGAACAACTGCCATTACGGTAAACAGTTAACTCTACTTACTCTCATACATGTTACAACTCTATGAGTTAGCATGAACAACTGCCATTACGGTAAACAGTTCACTGTACTTACTCTCACAACACATTACAACTATATGAGTTAGCATGAACAACTACCATTACGGTAAACAGTTCACTGTACTTACGCTCATACACGTTACACCTATATGAGTTAGCATGAACAACTGCCATTACGGTAAACAGTTCACTGTACTTACTCTCATACATGTTACAACTATATGAGTTAGCATGAACAACTGCAATTACGGTAAACAGTTCACTGTACTTACTCTCACACACGTTACAACTATATGAGTTAGCATGAACAACTGCCATTACGGTAAAGAGTTCGCTATACTTACTCTCACAACACGTTACAACTATATTAGTTAGCATAAAGAACTGCCATTACGGTAAACAGTTCACTGTACTTACTTTCATACATGTTACAACTATATGAGTTAGCCTGAACAACTGCCATTACGGTAAACAGTTCACTGTACTTTCTCTCACACACGTTACAACTATATGAGTTAGCATGAACAACTACCATTACGGTAAACAGTTCACTGTACTTACGCTCATACACGTTACACCTATATGAGATAGCATGAACAACTGCCATTACGGTAAACAGTTCACTGTACTTACTCTCATACATGTTACAACTATATGAGTTAGCATGAACAACTGCAATTACGGTAAACAGTTCACTGTACTTACACTCACAATGCGTTACAACTATATGAGTTAGCCTGAACAACTGCCATTACGATAAACCGTTCACTGTACTTACTCTCACACACGTTACAACTATATGAGTTAGCATGAACAACTGCCATTACGGTAAAGAGTTCACTGTACTTCCTCTCACACATGTTACAACTATATGAGTTAGGAGGAACAACTGCCATTACGTTAAACAGTTCACTCTAATTACTCTCATACATGTTACAACTATATGAGTTAGCATGAACAACTGCCATTACGGTAAACAGTTCACTGTACTTACTCTCACAACACATTACAACTATATGAGTTAGCATGAACAACTGCCATTACGGTAAACAGTTCACTGTACTTACTCACACAACACGTTACAACTACATGAGTTAGCATGAACAACTGCCATTACGGTAAACAGTTCGCTGTACTTACTCTCACACACGTTACAACTATATGAGTTAGCATGAACAACTGCCATTACGGTAAAGAGTTCACTGTACTTCCTCTCACATATGTTACAACTATATGAGTTAGGAGGAGCAACTGCCATTACGTTAAACAGTTCACTCTACTTACTCTCATACATGTTACAACTATATGAGTTAGCATGAACAACTGCCATTACGGTAAACAGTTCACTGTACTTACTCTCACAACACATTACAACTATATGAGTTAGCATGAACAACTGCCATTACGGTAAACAGTTCACTCTACTTACTCTCACACACATTACAACTATATTATTTAGCATGAAAAACTGCCATTACGGTAAACAGTTCACTGTATTTACTCTCACAACACGTTACAACTATATGAGTTAGCATGAACAACTACCATTACGGTAAACAGTTCGCTGCACTTACTCTCACACACGTTACAACTATATGAGTTAGCATGAACAAGTGCCATTACGGTAAACAGTTCGCTGTACTTAATCTCAGACATGTTACAACTATATGAGTTAGCATGAACAACTGCCATTACGGTAAACAGTTCGCTGTACTTACTCTCACACACGTTACAACTATATGAGTTAGCATGAACAACTGCCATTACGGTAAAGAGTTCACTCTACTTCCTCTCACACATGTTACAACTATATGAGTTAGGAGGAACAACTGCCATTACGTTAAACAGTTCACTCTACTTACTCTCATACATGTTACAACTATATGAGTTAGCATGAACAACTGCCATTACGGTAAACAGTTCACTGTACTTACTCTCACAACACATTACAACTATATGAGTTAGCATGAACAACTGCCATTACGGTAAACAGTTCACTCTACTTACTCTCACACACATTACAACTATATTATTTAGCATGAAAAACTGCCATTACGGTAAACAGTTCACTGTATTTACTCTCACAACACGTTACAACTATATTAGTTAGCATGAACAACTGCCATTACGGTAAACAGTTCACTGTACTTACTTTCATACATGTTACAACTATATGAGTTAGCAAGAACAACTGCCATTACGGTAAAGAGTTCACTGTACTTCCTCTCACACATGTTACAACTATATGAGTTAGGAGGAACAACTGCCATTACGTTAAACAGTTCACTCTACTTACTCTCATACATGTTACAACTATATGAGTTAGCATGAACAACTGCCATTACGGTAAACAGTTCACTGTACTTACTCTCACAACACATTACAACTATATGAGTTAGCATGAACAACAGCCATTACGGTAAACAGTTCACTGTACTTACTCACACAACACGTTACAACTACATGAGTTAGCATGAACAACTGCCATTACGGTAAACAGTTCGCTGTACTTACTCTCACAACACGTTACAACTATATTAGTTAGCATGAATAACTGCCATTACGGTAAACAGTTCACTGTACTTACTTTCATACATGCTACAACTATATGAGTTAGCCTGAACAACTGCCATTACGGTAAACAGTTCACTGTACTTTCTCTCACACACGTTACAACTATATGAGTTAGCATGAACAACTACCATTACGGTAAACAGTTCACTGTACTTACGCTCATACACGTTACACCTATATGAGTTAGCATGAAGAACTGCCATTACGGTAAACAGTTCACTGTACTTACTCTCACACACGTTACAACTATATGAGTTAGCATGAACAACTGCCATTACGGTAAAGAGTTCACTGTACTTCCTCTCAGACATGTTACAACTATATGAGTTAGAAGGAACAACTGCCATTACGGTAAACAGTTAACTCTACTTACTCTCATACATGTTACAACTCTATGAGTTAGCATGAACAACTGCCATTACGGTAAACAGTTCACTGTACTTACTCTCACAACACATTACAACTATATGAGTTAGCATGAACAACTACCATTACGGTAAAGAGTTCACTGTACTTACGCTCATACACGTTACACCTATATGAGTTAGCATGAACAACTGCCATTACGGTAAACAGTTCACTGTACTTACTCTCATACATGTTACAACTATATGAGTTAGCATGAACAAATGCAATTACGGTAAACAGTTCACTGTACTTACGCTCACAATGCGTTACAACTATATGAGTTAGCCTGAACAACTGCCATTACGATAAACCGTTCACTGTACTTACTCTCACACATGTTACAACTATATGAGTTAGCATGAACAACTGCCATTACGGTAAAGAGTTCGCTATACTTACTCTCACAACACGTTACAACTATATTAGTTAGCATGAAGAACTGCCATTACGGTAAACAGTTCACTGTACTTACTTTCATACATGTTACAACTATATGAGTTAGCCTGAACAACTGCCATTACGGTAAACAGTTCACTGTACTTTCTCTCACACACGTTACAACTATATGAGTTAGCATGAACAACTACCATTACGGTAAACAGTTCACTGTACTTTCTCTCACACACGTTACACCTATATGAGATAGCATGAACAACTGCCATTACGGTAAAAAGTTCACTGTACTTACTCTCATACATGTTACAACTATATGAGTTAGCATGAACAACTGCAATTACGGTAAACAGTTCACTGTACTTACACTCACAATGCGTTACAACTATATGAGTTAGCCTGAACAACTGCCATTACGATAAACCGTTCACTGTACTTACTCTCACACACGTTACAACTATATGAGTTAGCATGAACAACTGCCATTACGGTAAAGAGTTCACTGTACTTCCTCTCACACATGATACAACTATATGAGTTAGGAGGAACAACTGCCATTACGTTAAACAGTTCACTCTACTTACTCTCATACATGTTACACCTATATGAGTTAGCATGAACAACTGCCATTACGGTAAACAGTTCACTGTACTTACTCTCATACATGTTACAACTATATGAGTTAGCATGAACAACTGCAATTACGGTAAACAGTTCACTGTACTTACTCTCACACACGTTACAACTATATGAGTTAGCATGAACAACTGCCATTACGGTAAAGAGTTCGCTATACTTACTCTCACAACACGTTACAACTATATTAGTTAGCATAAAGAACTGCCATTACGGTAAACAGTTCACTGTACTTACTTTCATACATGTTACAACTATATGAGTTAGCCTGAACAACTGCCATTACGGTAAACAGTTCACTGTACTTTCTCTCACACACGTTACAACTATATGAGTTAGCATGAACAACTACCATTACGGTAAACAGTTCACTGTACTTACGCTCATACACGTTACACCTATATGAGATAGCATGAACAACTGCCATTACGGTAAACAGTTCACTGTACTTACTCTCATACATGTTACAACTATATGAGTTAGCATGAACAACTGCAATTACGGTAAACAGTTCACTGTACTTACACTCACAATGCGTTACAACTATATGAGTTAGCCTGAACAACTGCCATTACGATAAACCGTTCACTGTACTTACTCTCACACACGTTACAACTATATGAGTTAGCATGAACAACTGCCATTACGGTAAAGAGTTCACTGTACTTCCTCTCACACATGTTACAACTATATGAGTTAGGAGGAACAACTGCCATTACGTTAAACAGTTCACTCTAATTACTCTCATACATGTTACAACTATATGAGTTAGCATGAACAACTGCCATTACGGTAAACAGTTCACTGTACTTACTCTCACAACACATTACAACTATATGAGTTAGCATGAACAACTGCCATTACGGTAAACAGTTCACTGTACTTACTCACACAACACGTTACAACTACATGAGTTAGCATGAACAACTGCCATTACGGTAAACAGTTCGCTGTACTTACTCTCACACACGCTACAACTATATGAGTTAGCATGAACAACTGCCATTACGGTAAAGAGTTCACTGTACTTCCTCTCACATATGTTACAACTATATGAGTTAGGAGGAGCAACTGCCATTACGTTAAACAGTTCACTCTACTTACTCTCATACATGTTACAACTATATGAGTTAGCATGAACAACTGCCATTACGGTAAACAGTTCACTGTACTTACTCTCACAACACATTACAACTATATGAGTTAGCATGAACAACTGCCATTACGGTAAACAGTTCACTCTACTTACTCTCACACACATTACAACTATATTATTTAGCATGAAAAACTGCCATTACGGTAAACAGTTCACTGTATTTACTCTCACAACACGTTACAACTATATGAGTTAGCATGAACAACTACCATTACGGTAAACAGTTCGCTGCACTTACTCTCACACACGTTACAACTATATGAGTTAGCATGAACAAGTGCCATTACGGTAAACAGTTCGCTGTACTTAATCTCAGACATGTTACAACTATATGAGTTAGCATGAACAACTGCCATTACGGTAAACAGTTCGCTGTACTTACTCTCACACACGTTACAACTATATGAGTTAGCATGAACAACTGCCATTACGGTAAAGAGTTCACTCTACTTCCTCTCACACATGTTACAACTATATGAGTTAGGAGGAACAACTGCCATTACGTTAAACAGTTCACTCTACTTACTCTCATACATGTTACAACTATATGAGTTAGCATGAACAACTGCCATTACGGTAAACAGTTCACTGTACTTACTCTCACAACACATTACAACTATATGAGTTAGCATGAACAACTGCCATTACGGTAAACAGTTCACTCTACTTACTCTCACACACATTACAACTATATTATTTAGCATGAAAAACTGCCATTACGGTAAACAGTTCACTGTATTTACTCTCACAACACGTTACAACTATATTAGTTAGCATGAACAACTGCCATTACGGTAAACAGTTCACTGTACTTACTTTCATACATGTTACAACTATATGAGTTAGCAAGAACAACTGCCATTACGGTAAAGAGTTCACTGTACTTCCTCTCATACATGTTACAACTATATGAGTTAGGAGGAACAACTGCCATTACGTTAAACAGTTCACTCTACTTACTCTCATACATGTTACAACTATATGAGTTAGCATGAACAACTGCCATTACGGTAAACAGTTCACTGTACTTACTCTCACAACACATTACAACTATATGAGTTAGCATGAACAACAGCCATTACGGTAAACAGTTCACTGTACTTACTCACACAACACGTTACAACTACATGAGTTAGCATGAACAACTGCCATTACGGTAAACAGTTCGCTGTACTTACTCTCACAACACGTTACAACTATATTAGTTAGCATGAATAACTGCCATTACGGTAAACAGTTCACTGTACTTACTTTCATACATGCTACAACTATATGAGTTAGCCTGAACAACTGCCATTACGGTAAACAGTTCACTGTACTTTCTCTCACACACGTTACAACTATATGAGTTAGCATGAACAACTACCATTACGGTAAACAGTTCACTGTACTTACGCTCATACACGTTACACCTATATGAGTTAGCATGAAGAACTGCCATTACGGTAAACAGTTCACTGTACTTACTCTCACACACGTTACAACTATATGAGTTAGCATGAACAACTGCCATTACGGTAAAGAGTTCACTGTACTTCCTCTCAGACATGTTACAACTATATGAGTTAGAAGGAACAACTGCCATTACGGTAAACAGTTAACTCTACTTACTCTCATACATGTTACAACTCTATGAGTTAGCATGAACAACTGCCATTACGGTAAACAGTTCACTGTACTTACTCTCACAACACATTACAACTATATGAGTTAGCATGAACAACTACCATTACGGTAAAGAGTTCACTGTACTTACGCTCATACACGTTACACCTATATGAGTTAGCATGAACAACTGCCATTACGGTAAACAGTTCACTGTACTTACTCTCATACATGTTACAACTATATGAGTTAGCATGAACAAATGCAATTACGGTAAACAGTTCACTGTACTTACGCTCACAATGCGTTACAACTATATGAGTTAGCCTGAACAACTGCCATTACGATAAACCGTTCACTGTACTTACTCTCACACATGTTACAACTATATGAGTTAGCATGAACAACTGCCATTACGGTAAAGAGTTCGCTATACTTACTCTCACAACACGTTACAACTATATTAGTTAGCATGAAGAACTGCCATTACGGTAAACAGTTCACTGTACTTACTTTCATACATGTTACAACTATATGAGTTAGCCTGAACAACTGCCATTACGGTAAACAGTTCACTGTACTTTCTCTCACACACGTTACAACTATATGAGTTAGCATGAACAACTACCATTACGGTAAACAGTTCACTGTACTTTCTCTCACACACGTTACACCTATATGAGATAGCATGAACAACTGCCATTACGGTAAAAAGTTCACTGTACTTACTCTCATACATGTTACAACTATATGAGTTAGCATGAACAACTGCAATTACGGTAAACAGTTCACTGTACTTACACTCACAATGCGTTACAACTATATGAGTTAGCCTGAACAACTGCCATTACGATAAACCGTTCACTGTACTTACTCTCACACACGTTACAACTATATGAGTTAGCATGAACAACTGCCATTACGGTAAAGAGTTCACTGTACTTCCTCTCACACATGATACAACTATATGAGTTAGGAGGAACAACTGCCATTACGTTAAACAGTTCACTCTACTTACTCTCATACATGTTACAACTATATGAGTTAGCATGAACAACTGCCATTACGGTAAACAGTTCACTGTACTTACTCTCACAACACATTACAACTATATGAGTTAGCATGAACAACTGCCATTACGGTAAACAGTTCACTCTACTTACTCTCACACACATTACAACTATATTATTTAGCATGAAAAACTGCCATTACGGTAAACAGTTCACTGTATTTACTCTCACAACACGTTACAACTATATTAGTTAGCATGAACAACTGCCATTACGGTAAACAGTTCACTGTACTTACTTTCATACATGTTACAACTATATGAGTTAGCAAGAACAACTGCCATTACGGTAAAGAGTTCACTGTACTTCCTCTCACACATGTTACAACTATATGAGTTAGGAGGAACAACTGCCATTACGTTAAACAGTTCACTCTACTTACTCTCATACATGTTACAACTATATGAGTTAGCATGAACAACTGCCATTACGGTAAACAGTTCACTGTACTTACTCTCACAACACATTACAACTATATGAGTTAGCATGAACAACAGCCATTACGGTAAACAGTTCACTGTACTTACTCACACAACACGTTACAACTACATGAGTTAGCATGAACAACTGCCATTACGGTAAACAGTTCGCTGTACTTACTCTCACAACACGTTACAACTATATTAGTTAGCATGAATAACTGCCATTACGGTAAACAGTTCACTGTACTTACTTTCATACATGCTACAACTATATGAGTTAGCATGAACAACTGCCATTACGGTAAACAGTTCACTGTACTTACTCTCACAACACATTACAACTATATGAGTTAGCATGAACAACTGCCATTACGGTAAACAGTTCACTCTACTTACTCTCACACACATTACAACTATATTATTTAGCATGAAAAACTGCCATTACGGTAAACAGTTCACTGTATTTACTCTCACAACACGTTACAACTATATTAGTTAGCATGAACAACTGCCATTACGGTAAACAGTTCACTGTACTTACTTTCATACATGTTACAACTATATGAGTTAGCAAGAACAACTGCCATTACGGTAAAGAGTTCACTGTACTTCCTCTCACACATGTTACAACTATATGAGTTAGGAGGAACAACTGCCATTACGTTAAACAGTTCACTCTACTTACTCTCATACATGTTACAACTATATGAGTTAGCATGAACAACTGCCATTACGGTAAACAGTTCACTGTACTTACTCTCACAACACATTACAACTATATGAGTTAGCATGAACAACAGCCATTACGGTAAACAGTTCACTGTACTTACTCACACAACACGTTACAACTACATGAGTTAGCATGAACAACTGCCATTACGGTAAACAGTTCGCTGTACTTACTCTCACAACACGTTACAACTATATTAGTTAGCATGAATAACTGCCATTACGGTAAACAGTTCACTGTACTTACTTTCATACATGCTACAACTATATGAGTTAGCCTGAACAACTGCCATTACGGTAAACAGTTCACTGTACTTTCTCTCACACACGTTACAACTATATGAGTTAGCATGAACAACTACCATTACGGTAAACAGTTCACTGTACTTACGCTCATACACGTTACACCTATATGAGTTAGCATGAAGAACTGCCATTACGGTAAACAGTTCACTGTACTTACTCTCACACACGTTACAACTATATGAGTTAGCATGAACAACTGCCATTACGGTAAAGAGTTCACTGTACTTCCTCTCAGACATGTTACAACTATATGAGTTAGAAGGAACAACTGCCATTACGGTAAACAGTTAACTCTACTTACTCTCATACATGTTACAACTCTATGAGTTAGCATGAACAACTGCCATTACGGTAAACAGTTCACTGTACTTACTCTCACAACACATTACAACTATATGAGTTAGCATGAACAACTACCATTACGGTAAAGAGTTCACTGTACTTACGCTCATACACGTTACACCTATATGAGTTAGCATGAACAACTGCCATTACGGTAAACAGTTCACTGTACTTACTCTCATACATGTTACAACTATATGAGTTAGCATGAACAAATGCAATTACGGTAAACAGTTCACTGTACTTACGCTCACAATGCGTTACAACTATATGAGTTAGCCTGAACAACTGCCATTACGATAAACCGTTCACTGTACTTACTCTCACACATGTTACAACTATATGAGTTAGCATGAACAACTGCCATTACGGTAAAGAGTTCGCTATACTTACTCTCACAACACGTTACAACTATATTAGTTAGCATGAAGAACTGCCATTACGGTAAACAGTTCACTGTACTTACTTTCATACATGTTACAACTATATGAGTTAGCCTGAACAACTGCCATTACGGTAAACAGTTCACTGTACTTTCTCTCACACACGTTACAACTATATGAGTTAGCATGAACAACTACCATTACGGTAAACAGTTCACTGTACTTTCTCTCACACACGTTACACCTATATGAGATAGCATGAACAACTGCCATTACGGTAAACAGATCACTGTACTTACTCTCATACATGTTACAACTATATGAGTTAGCATGAACAACTGCAATTACGGTAAACAGTTCACTGTACTTACACTCACAATGCGTTACAACTATATGAGTTAGCCTGAACAACTGCCATTACGATAAACCGTTCACTGTACTTACTCTCACACACGTTACAACTATATGAGTTAGCATGAACAACTGCCATTACGGTAAAGAGTTCACTGTACTTCCTCTCACACATGATACAACTATATGAGTTAGGAGGAACAACTGCCATTACGTTAAACAGTTCACTCTACTTACTCTCATACATGTTACAACTATATGAGTTAGCATGAACAACTGCCATTACGGTAAACAGTTCACTGTACTTACTCTCACAACACATTACAACTATATGAGTTAGCATGAACAACTGCCATTACGGTAAACAGTTCACTGTACTTACTCACACAACACGTTACAACTACATGAGTTAGCATGAACAACTGCCATTACGGTAAACAGTTCGCTGTACTTACTCTCACACACGTTACAACTATATGAGTTAGCATGAACAACTGCCATTACGGTAAAGAGTTCACTGTACTTCCTCTCACATATGTTACAACTATATGAGTTAGGAGGAACAACTGCCATTACGTTAAACAGTTCACTCTACTTACGCTCACAATGCGTTACAACTATATGAGTTAGCCTGAACAACTGCCATTACGATAAACCGTTCACTGTACTTACTCTCACACATGTTACAACTATATGAGTTAGCATGAACAACTGCCATTACGGTAAAGAGTTCGCTATACTTACTCTCACAACACGTTACAACTATATTAGTTAGCATGAAGAACTGCCATTACGGTAAACAGTTCACTGTACTTACTTTCATACATGTTACAACTATATGAGTTAGCCTGAACAACTGCCATTACGGTAAACAGTTCACTGTACTTTCTCTCACACACGTTACAACTATATGAGTTAGCATGAACAACTACCATTACGGTAAACAGTTCACTGTACTTTCTCTCACACACGTTACACCTATATGAGATAGCATGAACAACTGCCATTACGGTAAACAGTTCACTGTACTTACTCTCATACATGTTACAACTATATGAGTTAGCATGAACAACTGCAATTACGGTAAACAGTTCACTGTACTTACACTCACAATGCGTTACAACTATATGAGTTAGCCTGAACAACTGCCATTACGATAAACCGTTCACTGTACTTACTCTCACACACGTTACAACTATATGAGTTAGCATGAACAACTGCCATTACGGTAAAGAGTTCACTGTACTTCCTCTCACACATGATACAACTATATGAGTTAGGAGGAACAACTGCCATTACGTTAAACAGTTCACTCTACTTACTCTCATACATGTTACAACTATATGAGTTAGCATGAACAACTGCCATTACGGTAAACAGTTCACTGTACTTACTCTCACAACACATTACAACTATATGAGTTAGCATGAACAACTGCCATTACGGTAAACAGTTCACTGTACGTACTCACACAACACGTTACAACTACATGAGTTAGCATGAACAACCGCCATTACGGTAAACAGTTCGCTGTACTTACTCTCACACACGTTACAACTATATGAGTTAGCATGAACAACTGCCATTACGGTAAAGAGTTCACTGTACTTCCTCTCACATATGTTACAACTATATGAGTTAGGAGGAACAACTGCCATTACGTTAAACAGTTCACTCTACTTACTCTCATACATGTTACAACTATATGAGTTAGCATGAACAACTGCCATTACGGTAAACAGTTCACTGTACTTACTCACACAACACGTTACAACTACATGAGTTAGCATGAACAACTGCCATTACGGTAAACAGTTCGCTGTACTTACTCTCACAACACGTTACAACTATATTAGTTAGCATGAAGAACTGCCATTACGGTAAACAGTTCACTGTACTTACTTTCATACATGTTACAACTATATGAGTTAGCCTGAACAACTGCCATTACGGTAAACAGTTCACTGTACTTTCTCTCACACACGTTACAACTATATGAGTTAGCATGAACAACTACCATTACGGTAAACAGTTCGCTGCACTTACTCTCACACACGTTACAACTATATGAGTTAGCATGAACAAGTGCCATTACGGTAAACAGTTCGCTGTACTTAATCTCAGACATGTTACAACTATATGAGTTAGCATGAACAACTGCCATTACGGTAAACAGTTCGCTGTACTTACTCTCACACACGTTACAACTATATGAGTTAGCATGAACAACTGCCATTACGGTAAAGAGTTCACTGTACTTCCTCTCACACATGTTACAACTATATGAGTTAGGAGGAACAACTGCCATTACGTTAAACAGTTCACTCTACTTACTCTCATACATGTTACAACTATATGAGTTAGCATGAACAACTGCCATTACGGTAAACAGTTCACTGTACTTACTCTCACAACACATTACAACTATATGAGTTAGCATGAACAACTGCCATTACGGTAAACAGTTCACTCTACTTACTCTCACACACATTACAACTATATTATTTAGCATGAAAAACTGCCATTACGGTAAACAGTTCACTGTACTTACTCACACAACACGTTACAACTACATGAGTTAGCATGAACAACTACCATTACGGTAAACAGTTCGCTGTACTTACTCTCACAACACGTTACAACTATATTAGTTAGCATGAAGAACTGCCATTGGGGTAAACAGTTCACTGTACTTACTTTCATACATGTTACAACTATATGAGTTAGCCTGAACAACTGCCATTACGGTAAACAGTTCACTGTACTTTCTCTCACACACGTTACAACTATATGAGTTAGCAAGAACAACTACCATTACGGTAAACAGTTCACTGTACTTACGCTCATACACGTTACACCTATATGAGTTAGCATGAACAACTGCCATTACGGTAAACAGTTCACTGTACTTACTTTCATACATGTTACAACTATATGAGTTAGCATGAACAACTGCAATTACGGTAAACAGTTCACTGTACTTACGCTCACAACGCGTTACATCTATATGAGTTAGCCTGAACAACTGCCATTACGATAAACCGTTCACTGTACTTACTCTCATACATGTTACAACTATATGAGTTAGCATGAACAACTGCCATTACGGTAAACAGTTCACTCTACTTACTCTCACACACATTACAACTATATTATTTAGCATGAACAACTGCCATTACGGTAAACATTTCGCTGTACTTACTCTCACAACACGTTACAACTATATGAGATAGCATGAACAACTGCCATTACGGTAAACAGTTCACTGTACTTACTTTCATACATGTTACAACTATATGAGTTAGCCTGAACAACTGCCATTACGGTAAACAGTTCACTGTACTTACACTCACAATGCGTTACAACTATATGAGTTAGCCTGAACAACTGCCATTACAATAAACCGTTCACTGTACTTACTCTCACACACGTTACAACTATATGAGTTAGCATGAACAACTACCATTACGATAAACAGTTCGCTGTACTTACTCTCACACATGTTACAACTATATGAGTTAGGAGGAACAACTGCCATTACGTTAAACAGTTCACTCTACTTACTCTCATACATGTTACAACTATATGAGTTAGCATGAACAACTGCCATTACGGTAAACAGTTCACTGTACTTACTCTCACAACACATTACAACTATATGAGTTAGCATGAACAACTGCCATTACGGTAAACAGTTCACTGTACTTACTCACACAACACGTTACAACTACATGAGTTAGCATGAACAACTGCCATTACGGTAAACAGTTCGCTGTACTTACTCTCACAACACGTTACAACTATATTAGTTAGCATGAATAACTGCCATTACGGTAAACAGTTCACTGTACTTACTTTCATACATGCTACAACTATATGAGTTAGCCTGAACAACTGCCATTACGGTAAACAGTTCACTGTACTTTCTCTCACACACGTTACAACTATATGAGTTAGCATGAACAACTACCATTACGGTAAACAGTTCACTGTACTTACGCTCATACACGTTACACCTATATGAGTTAGCATGAACAACTGCCATTACGGTAAACAGTTCGCTGTACTTACTCTCACACACGTTACAACTATATGAGTTAGCATGAACAACTGCCATTACGGTAAAGAGTTCACTGTACTTCCTCTCAGACATGTTACAACTATATGAGTTAGAAGGAACAACTGCCATTACGGTAAACAGTTCACTGTACTTACTCTCATACATGTTACAACTCTATGAGTTAGCATGAACAACTGCCATTACGGTAAACAGTTCACTGTACTTACTCTCACAACACATTACAACTATATGAGTTAGCATGAACAACTACCATTACGGTAAAGAGTTCACTGTACTTACGCTCATACACGTTACACCTATATGAGTTAGCATGAACAACTGCCATTACGGTAAACAGTTCACTGTACTTACTCTCATACATGTTACAACTATATGAGTTAGCATGAACAACTGCAATTACGGTAAACAGTTCACTGTACTTACGCTCACAATGCGTTACAACTATATGAGTTAGCCTGAACAACTGCCATTACGATAAACCGTTCACTGTACTTACTCTCACACATGTTACAACTATATGAGTTAGCATGAACAACTGCCATTACGGTAAAGAGTTCGCTATACTTACTCTCACAACACGTTACAACTATATTAGTTAGCATGAAGAACTGCCATTACGGTAAACAGTTCACTGTACTTACTTTCATACATGTTACAACTATATGAGTTAGCCTGAACAACTGCCATTACGGTAAACAGTTCACTGTACTTTCTCTCACACACGTTACAACTATATGAGTTAGCATGAACAACTACCATTACGGTAAACAGTTCACTGTACTTTCTCTCACACACGTTACACCTATATGAGATAGCATGAACAACTGCCATTACGGTAAACAGTTCACTGTACTTACTCTCATACATGTTACAACTATATGAGTTAGCATGAACAACTGCAATTACGGTAAACAGTTCACTGTACTTACACTCACAATGCGTTACAACTATATGAGTTAGCCTGAACAACTGCCATTACGATAAACCGTTCACTGTACTTACTCTCACACACGTTACAACTATATGAGTTGGCATGAACAACTGCCATTACGGTAAAGAGTTCACTGTACTTCCTCTCACACATGATACAACTATATGAGTTAGGAGGAACAACTGCCATTACGTTAAACAGTTCACTCTACTTACTCTCATACATGTTACAACTATATGAGTTAGCATGAACAACTGCCATTACGGTAAACAGTTCACTGTACTTACTCTCACAACACATTACAACTATATGAGTTAGCATGAACAACTGCCATTACGGTAAACAGTTCACTGTACTTACTCACACAACACGTTACAACTACATGAGTTAGCATGAACAACTGCCATTACGGTAAACAGTTCGCTGTACTTACTCTCACACACGTTACAACTATATGAGTTAGCATGAACAACTGCCATTACGGTAAAGAGTTCACTGTACTTCCTCTCACATATGTTACAACTATATGAGTTAGGAGGAACAACTGCCATTACGTTAAACAGTTCACTCTACTTACTCTCATACATGTTACAACTATATGAGTTAGCATGAACAACTGCCATTACGGTAAACAGTTCACTGTACTTACTCTCACAACACATTACAACTATATGAGTTAGCATGAACAACTGCCATTACGGTAAACAGTTCACTGTACTTACTCACACAACACGTTACAACTACATGAGTTAGCATGAACAACTGCCATTACGGTAAACAGTTCGCTGTACTTACTCTCACAACACGTTACAACTATATTAGTTAGCATGAAGAACTGCCATTACGGTAAACAGTTCACTGTACTTACTTTCATACATGTTACAACTATATGAGTTAGCCTGAACAGCTGACATTACGGTAAACAGTTCACTGTACTTTCTCTCACACACGTTACAACTATATGAGTTAGCATGAACAAATACCATTACGGTAAACAGTTCGCTGCACTTACTCTCACACACGTTACAACTATATGAGTTAGCATGAACAAGTGCCATTACGGTAAACAGTTCGCTGTACTTAATCTCAGACATGTTACAACTATATGAGTTAGCATGAACAACTGCCATTACGGTAAACAGTTCGCTGTACTTACTCTCACACACGTTACAACTATATGAGTTAGCATGAACAACTGCCATTACGGTAAAGAGTTCACTGTACTTCCTCTCACACATGTTACAACTATATGAGTTAGGAGGAACAACTGCCATTACGTTAAACAGTTCACTCTACTTACTCTCATACATGTTACAACTATATGAGTTAGCATGAACAACTGCCATTACGGTAAACAGTTCACTGTACTTACTCTCACAACACATTACAACTATATGAGTTAGCATGAACAACTGCCATTACGGTAAACAGTTCACTCTACTTACTCTCACACACATTACAACTATATTATTTAGCATGAAAAACTGCCATTACGGTAAACAGTTCACTGTATTTACTCTCACAACACGTTACAACTATATTAGTTAGCATGAAGAACTGCCATTACGGTAAACAGTTCACTGTACTTACTTTCATACATGTTACAACTATATGAGTTAGCATGAACAACTGCAATTACGGTAAACAGTTCACTGTACTTACGCTCACAACTCGTTACATCTATATGAGTTAGCCTGAACAACTGCCATTACGATAAACCGTTCACTGTACTTACTCTCATACATGTTACAACTATATGAGTTAGCATGAACAACTGCCATTACGGTAAACAGTTCACTCTACTTACTCTCACACACATTACAACTATATTATTTAGCATGAACAACTGCCATTACGGTAAACAGTTCACTGTACTTACGCTCATACACGTTACACCTATATGAGATAGCATGAACAACTGCCATTACGGTAAACAGTTCACTGTACTTACTCTCATACATGTTACAACTATATGAGTTAGCATGAACAACTGCAATTACGGTAAACAGTTCACTGTACTTACACTCACAATGCGTTACAACTATATGAGTTAGCCTGAACAACTGCCATTACGATAAACCGTTCACTGTACTTACTCTCACACACGTTACAACTATATGAGTTAGCATGAACAACTGCCATTACGGTAAAGAGTTCACTGTACTTCCTCTCACACATGTTACAACTATATGAGTTAGGAGGAACAACTGCCATTACGTTAAACAGTTCACTCTACTTACTCTCATACATGTTACAACTATATGAGTTAGCATGAACAACTGCCATTACGGTAAACAGTTCACTGTACTTACTCTCACAACACATTACAACTATATGAGTTAGCATGAACAACTGCCATTACGGTAAACAGTTCACTGTACTTACTCACACAACACGTTACAACTACATGAGTTAGCATGAACAACTGCCATTACGGTAAAGAGTTCACTGTACTTCCTCTCACACATGTTACAACTATATGAGTTAGGAGGAACAACTGCCATTACGTTAAACAGTTCACTCTACTTAATCTCATACATTTTACAACTATATGAATTAGCATGAACAACTGCCCTTATGGTAAACAGCTCGCTGTACTTACTCTCACACACGTTACAACTATATGAGTTAGCATGAGCAACTGCCCTTACGGTAAACAGTTCACTCTACTTACTCTCACACACATTACAACTATATTATTTAGCATGAACAACTGCCATTACGGTAAACAGTTCACTGTACTTACTCTCACAACACATTACAACTATATGAGTTAGCATGAACAACTGCCATTACGGTAAACAGTTCACTCTACTTACTCTCACACACATTACAACTATATTATTTAGCATGAAAAACTGCCATTACGGTAAACAGTTCACTGTATTTACTCTCACAACACGTTACAACTATATTAGTTAGCATGAACAACTGCCATTACGGTAAACAGTTCACTGTACTTACTTTCATACATGTTACAACTATATGAGTTAGCATGAACAACTGCAATTACGGTAAACAGTTCACTGTACTTTCTCTCACACACGTTACAACTATATGAGTTAGCATGAACAAATACCATTACGGTAAACAGTTCGCTGCACTTACTCTCACACACGTTACAACTATATGAGTTAGCATGAACAAGTGCCATTACGGTAAACAGTTCGCTGTACTTAATCTCAGACATGTTACAACTATATGAGTTAGCATGAACAACTGCCATTACGGTAAACAGTTCGCTGTACTTACTCTCACACACGTTACAACTATATGAGTTAGCATGAACAACTGCCATTACGGTAAAGAGTTCACTGTACTTCCTCTCACACATGTTACAACTATATGAGTTAGGAGGAACAACTGCCATTACGTTAAACAGTTCACTCTACTTACTCTCATACATGTTACAACTATATGAGTTAGCATGAACAACTGCCATTACGGTAAACAGTTCACTGTACTTACTCTCACAACACATTACAACTATATGAGTTAGCATGAACAACTGCCATTACGGTAAACAGTTCACTCTACTTACTCTCACACACATTACAACTATATTATTTAGCATGAAAAACTGCCATTACGGTAAACAGTTCACTGTATTTACTCTCACAACACGTTACAACTATATTAGTTAGCATGAAGAACTGCCATTACGGTAAACAGTTCACTGTACTTACTTTCATACATGTTACAACTATATGAGTTAGCATGAACAACTGCAATTACGGTAAACAGTTCACTGTACTTACGCTCACAACGCGTTACATCTATATGAGTTAGCCTGAACAACTGCCATTACGATAAACCGTTCACTGTACTTACTCTCATACATGTTACAACTATATGAGTTAGCATGAACAACTGCCATTACGGTAAACAGTTCACTCTACTTACTCTCACACACATTACAACTATATTATTTAGCATGAACAACTGCCATTACGGTAAACAGTTCACTGTACTTACGCTCATACACGTTACACCTATATGAGATAGCATGAACAACTGCCATTACGGTAAACAGTTCACTGTACTTACTCTCATACATGTTACAACTATATGAGTTAGCATGAACAACTGCAATTACGGTAAACAGTTCACTGTACTTACACTCACAATGCGTTACAACTATATGAGTTAGCCTGAACAACTGCCATTACGATAAACCGTTCACTGTACTTACTCTCACACACGTTACAACTATATGAGTTAGCATGAACAACTGCCATTACGGTAAAGAGTTCACTGTACTTCCTCTCACACATGTTACAACTATATGAGTTAGGAGGAACAACTGCCATTACGTTAAACAGTTCACTCTACTTACTCTCATACATGTTACAACTATATGAGTTAGCATGAACAACTGCCATTACGGTAAACAGTTCACTGTACTTACTCTCACAACACATTACAACTATATGAGTTAGCATGAACAACTGCCATTACGGTAAACAGTTCACTGTACTTACTCACACAACACGTTACAACTACATGAGTTAGCATGAACAACTGCCATTACGGTAAAGAGTTCACTGTACTTCCTCTCACACATGTTACAACTATATGAGTTAGGAGGAACAACTGCCATTACGTTAAACAGTTCACTCTACTTAATCTCATACATTTTACAACTATATGAATTAGCATGAACAACTGCCCTTATGGTAAACAGCTCGCTGTACTTACTCTCACACACGTTACAACTATATGAGTTAGCATGAGCAACTGCCCTTACGGTAAACAGTTCACTCTACTTACTCTCACACACATTACAACTATATTATTTAGCATGAACAACTGCCATTACGGTAAACAGTTCACTGTACTTACTCTCACAACACATTACAACTATATGAGTTAGCATGAACAACTGCCATTACGGTAAACAGTTCACTCTACTTACTCTCACACACATTACAACTATATTATTTAGCATGAAAAACTGCCATTACGGTAAACAGTTCACTGTATTTACTCTCACAACACGTTACAACTATATTAGTTAGCATGAACAACTGCCATTACGGTAAACAGTTCACTGTACTTACTTTCATACATGTTACAACTATATGAGTTAGCATGAACAACTGCAATTACGGTAAACAGTTCACTGTACTTACGCTCACAACGCGTTACAACTATATGAGTTAGCCTGAACAACTGCCATTACGATAAACCGTTCACTGTACTTACTCTCATACATGTTACAACTATATGAGTTAGCATGAACAACTGCCATTACGGTAAACAGTTCACTCTACTTACTCTCACACACATTACAACTATATTATTTAGCATGAACAACTGCCATTACGGTAAACAGTTCACTGTACTTTCTCTCACACACGTTACAACTATATGAGTTAGCATGAACAACTACCATTACGGTAAACAGTTCACTGTACTTACGCTCATACACGTTACACCTATATGAGTTAGCATGAACAACTGCCATTACGGTAAACCGTTCACTGTAATTAGGTTCACACAAGTTACATAAATATGAGTTAGCATGAACAACTGCAATTACGGTAAACAGTTCACTGTACTTACGCTCACAACGCGTTACAACTATATGAGTTAGCATGAACAACTGCCATTACGGTAAACAGTTTGCTGTACTTACTCTCACACACGTTACAACTATATGAGTTAGCATGAACAACTGCCATTACGGTAAAGAGTTCACTGTACTTCCTCTCACACATGTTACAACTATATGAGTTAGGAGGAACAACTGCCATTACGTTAAACAGTTAACTCTACTTACTCTCATACATGTTACAACTATATGAGTTAGCATGAACAACTGCCATTACGGTAAACAGTTCACTGTACTTACTCTCACAACACATTACAACTATATGAGTTAGCATGAACAACTGCCATTACGGTAAACAGTTCACTGTACTTACTCACACAACACGTTACAACTACATGAGTTAGCATGAACAACTGCCATTACGGTAAACAGTTCGCTGTACTTACTCTCACAACACGTTACAACTATATTAGTTAGCATGAAGAACTGCCATTGGGGTAAACAGTTCACTGTACTTACTTTCATACATGTTACAACTATATGAGTTAGCCTGAACAACTGCCATTACGGTAAACAGTTCACTGTACTTTCTCTCACACACGTTACAACTATATGAGTTAGCAAGAACAACTACCATTACGGTAAACAGTTCACTGTACTTACGCTCATACACGTTACACCTATATGAGTTAGCATGAACAACTGCCATTACGGTAAACAGTTCACTGTACTTACTCTCATACATGTTACAACTATATGAGTTAGCATGAACAACTGCAATTATGGTAAACAGTTCACTGTACTTACGCTCACAATGCGTAACAACTATATGAGTTAGCCTGAACAACTGCCATTACGATAAACCGTTCACTGTACTTACTCTCACACACGTTACAACTATATGAGTTAGCATGAACAACTGCCATTACGGTAAAGAGTTCACTGTACTTCCTCTCACACATGTTACAACTATATGAGTTAGGAGGAACAACTGCCATTACGTTAAACAGTTCACTCTACTTAATCTCATACATTTTACAACTATATGAATTAGCATGAACAACTGCCCTTATGGTAAACAGCTCGCTGTACTTACTCTCACACACGTTACAACTATATGAGTTAGCATGAGCAACTGCCCTTACGGTAAACAGTTCGCTGTACTTACTCTCACACACGTTACAACTATATGAGTTAGCATGAACAAGTGCCATTATGGTAAACAGTTCGCTGTACTTACTCTCAGACATGTTGCAACTATATGAGTTAGCATGAACAACTACCACTACAGTAAACAGTTCACTGTACTTACGCTCATACACGTTACACCTATATGAGTTAGCATGAACAACTGCCATTACGGTAAACAGTTCACTGTACTTACTCTCATACATGTTACAACTATATGAGTTAGCATGAACAACTGCAATTACGGTAAACAATTCACTGTACTTACGCTCACAATGCGTTACAACTATATGAGTTAGCCTGAACAACTGCCATTACGATAAACCGTTCACTGTACTTACTCTCACACACGTTACAACTATATGAGTTAGCATGAACAACTGCCATTACGGTAAAGAGTTCACTGTACTTACTCTCACAACACGTTACAACTATATTAGTTAGCATGAAGAACTGCCATTGGGGTAAACAGTTCACTGTACTTACTTTCATACATGTTACAACTATATGAGTTAGCCTGAACAACTGCCATTACGGTAAACAGTTCACTGTACTTTCTCTCACACACGTTACAACTATATGAGTTAGCAAGAACAACTACCATTACGGTAAACAGTTCACTGTACTTACGCTCATACATTTTACAACTATATGAATTAGCATGAACAACTGCCCTTATGGTAAACAGCTCGCTGTACTTACTCTCACACACGTTACAACTATATGAGTTAGCATGAGCAACTGCCCTTACGGTAAACAGTTCACTCTACTTACTCTCACACACATTACAACTATATTATTTAGCATGAACAACTGCCATTACGGTAAACAGTTCACTGTACTTACTCTCACAACACATTACAACTATATGAATTAGCATGAACAACTGCCCTTATGGTAAACAGCTCGCTGTACTTACTCTCACACACGTTACAACTATATGAGTTAGCATGAGCAACTGCCCTTACGGTAAACAGTTCACTCTACTTACTCTCACACACATTACAACTATATTATTTAGCATGAACAACTGCCATTACGGTAAACAGTTCACTGTACTTACTCTCACAACACATTACAACTATATGAGTTAGCATGAACAACTGCCATTACGGTAAACAGTTCACTCTACTTACTCTCACACACATTACAACTATATTATTTAGCATGAAAAACTGCCATTACGGTAAACAGTTCACTGTATTTACTCTCACAACACGTTACAACTATATTAGTTAGCATGAACAACTGCCATTACGGTAAACAGTTCACTGTACTTACTTTCATACATGTTACAACTATATGAGTTAGCATGAACAACTGCAATTACGGTAAACAGTTCACTGTACTTACGCTCACAACGCGTTACAACTATATGAGTTAGCCTGAACAACTGCCATTACGATAAACCGTTCCCTGTACTTACTCTCATACATGTTACAACTATATGAGTTAGCATGAACAACTGCCATTACGGTAAACAGTTCACTCTACTTACTCTCACACACATTACAACTATATTATTTAGCATGAACAACTGCCATTACGGTAAACAGTTCACTGTACTTTCTCTCACACACGTTACAACTATATGAGTTAGCATGAACAACTACCATTACGGTAAACAGTTCACTGTACTTACGCTCATACACGTTACACCTATATGAGTTAGCATGAACAACTGCCATTACGGTAAACCGTTCACTGTAATTAGGTTCACACAAGTTACATAAATATGAGTTAGCATGAACAACTGCAATTACGGTAAACAGTTCACTGTACTTACGCTCACAACGCGTTACAACTATATGAGTTAGCATGAACAACTGCCATTACGGTAAACAGTTTGCTGTACTTACTCTCACACACGTTACAACTATATGAGTTAGCATGAACAACTGCCATTACGGTAAAGAGTTCACTGTACTTCCTCTCACACATGTTACAACTATATGAGTTAGGAGGAACAACTGCCATTACGTTAAACAGTTAACTCTACTTACTCTCATACATGTTACAACTATATGAGTTAGCATGAACAACTGCCATTACGGTAAACAGTTCACTGTACTTACTCTCACAACACATTACAACTATATGAGTTAGCATGAACAACTGCCATTACGGTAAACAGTTCACTGTACTTACTCACACAACACGTTACAACTACATGAGTTAGCATGAACAACTGCCATTACGGTAAACAGTTCGCTGTACTTACTCTCACAACACGTTACAACTATATTAGTTAGCATGAAGAACTGCCATTGGGGTAAACAGTTCACTGTACTTACTTTCATACATGTTACAACTATATGAGTTAGCCTGAACAACTGCCATTACGGTAAACAGTTCACTGTACTTTCTCTCACACACGTTACAACTATATGAGTTAGCAAGAACAACTACCATTACGGTAAACAGTTCACTGTACTTACGCTCATACACGTTACACCTATATGAGTTAGCATGAACAACTGCCATTACGGTAAACAGTTCACTGTACTTACTCTCATACATGTTACAACTATATGAGTTAGCATGAACAACTGCAATTATGGTAAACAGTTCACTGTACTTACGCTCACAATGCGTTACAACTATATGAGTTAGCCTGAACAACTGCCATTACGATAAACCGTTCACTGTACTTACTCTCACACACGTTACAACTATATGAGTTAGCATGAACAACTGCCATTACGGTAAAGAGTTCACTGTACTTCCTCTCACACATGTTACAACTATATGAGTTAGGAGGAACAACTGCCATTACGTTAAACAGTTCACTCTACTTAATCTCATACATTTTACAACTATATGAATTAGCATGAACAACTGCCCTTATGGTAAACAGCTCGCTGTACTTACTCTCACACACGTTACAACTATATGAGTTAGCATGAGCAACTGCCCTTACGGTAAACAGTTCGCTGTACTTACTCTCACACACGTTACAACTATATGAGTTAGCATGAACAAGTGCCATTATGGTAAACAGTTCGCTGTACTTACTCTCAGACATGTTGCAACTATATGACTTAGCATGAACAAGTGCCATTACGGTAAACAGTTCACTGTACTTTCTCTCACACACGTTACAACTATATGAGTTAGCATGAACAACTACCACTACAGTAAACAGTTCACTGTACTTACGCTCATACACGTTACACCTATATGAGTTAGCATGAACAACTGCCATTACGGTAAACAGTTCACTGTACTTACTCTCATACATGTTACAACTATATGAGTTAGCATGAACAACTGCAATTACGGTAAACAATTCACTGTACTTACGCTCACAATGCGTTACAACTATATGAGTTAGCCTGAACAACTGCCATTACGATAAACCGTTCACTGTACTTACTCTCACACACGTTACCACTATATGAATTAGCATGAACAACTGCCATTACGGTAAAGAGTTCACTGTACTTCCTCTCACACATGTTACAACTATATGAGTTAGGAGGAACAACTGCCATTACGTTAAACAGTTCACTCTACTTACTCTCATACATTTTACAACTCTATGAATTAGCATGAACAACTGCCCTTATGGTAAACAGCTCGCTGTACTTACTCTCACACACGTTACAACTATATGAGTTAGCATGAACAACTGCCATTACGGTAAACAGTTCACTGTACTTGCGCTCACAACGCGTTACAACTACATGAGTTAGCATGAACAACTGCCATTACGGTAAACAGTTCGCTGTACTTACTCTCACACACGTTACAACTATATGAGTTAGCATGAACAACTGCCATTACGGTAAAGAGTTCACTGTACTTCCTCTCACACATGTTACAACTATATGAGTTAGGAGGAACAACTGCCATTACGGTAAAGAGTTCACTGTACTTCCTCTCACACATGTTACAACTATATGAGTTAGGAGGAACAACTGCCATTACGTTAAACAGTTCACTCTACTTACTCTCATACATGTTACAACTATATGAGTTAGCATGAACAACTGCCATTACGGTAAACAGTTCACTGTACTTACTCTCACAACACATTACAACTATATGAGTTAGCATGAACAACTGCCATTACGGTAAACAGTTCACTCTACTTACTCTCACACACATTACAACTATATTATTTAGCATGAACAACTGCCATTACGGTAAACAGTTCACTGTATTTACTCGCACAACACTTTACAACTATATTAGTTAGCATGAACAACTGCCATTACGGTAAACAGTTCACTGTACTTACTTTCATACATGTTACAACTATATGAGTTAGCATGAACAACTGCAATTACGGTAAACAGTTCACTGTACTTACGCTCACAACGCGTTACATCTATATGAGTTAGCCTGAACAACTGCCATTACGATAAACCGTTCACTGTACTTACTCTCATACATGTTACAACTATATGAGTTAGCATGAACAACTGCCATTACGGTAAACAGTTCACTCTACTTACTCTCACACACATTACAACTATATTATTTAGCATGAACAACTGCCATTACGGTAAACAGTTCACTGTACTTACGCTCATACACGTTACACCTATATGAGATAGCATGAACAACTGCCATTACGGTAAACAGTTCACTGTACTTACTCTCATACATGTTACAACTATATGAGTTAGCATGAACAACTGCAATTACGGTAAACAGTTCACTGTACTTACACTCACAATGCGTTACAACTATATGAGTTAGCCTGAACAACTGCCATTACGATAAACCGTTCACTGTACTTACTCTCACACACGTTACAACTATATGAGTTAGCATGAACAACTGCCATTACGGTAAAGAGTTCACTGTACTTCCTCTCACACATGTTACAACTATATGAGTTAGGAGGAACAACTGCCATTACGTTAAACAGTTCACTCTACTTACTCTCATACATGTTACAACTATATGAGTTAGCATGAACAACTGCCATTACGGTAAACAGTTCACTGTACTTACTCTCACAACACATTACAACTATATGAGTTAGCATGAACAACTGCCATTACGGTAAACAGTTCACTGTACTTACTCACACAACACGTTACAACTACATGAGTTAGCATGAACAACTGCCATTACGGTAAACAGTTCGCTGTACTTACTCTCACACACGTTACAACTATATGAGTTAGCATGAACAACTGCCATTACGGTAAAGAGTTCACTGTACTTCCTCTCACACATGTTACAACTATATGAGTTAGGAGGAACAACTGCCATTACGTTAAACAGTTCACTCTACTTACTCTCATACATGTTACAACTATATGAGTTAGCATGAACAACTGCCATTACGGTAAACAGTTCGCTGTACTTACTCTCACAACACGTTACATCTATATTAGTTAGCATGAAGAACTGCCATTACGGTAAACAGTTCACTGTACTTACTTTCATACATGTTACAACTATATGAGTTAGCCTGAACAACTGCCATTACGGTAAACAGTTCACTGTACTTTCTCTCACACACGTTACAACTATATGAGTTAGCATGAACAACTACCATTACGGTAAACAGTTCGCTGTACTTACTCTCACACACGTTACAACTATATGAGTTAGCATGAACAACTGCCATTACGGTAAACAATTCACTGTACTTACTCACACAACACGTTACAACTACATGAGTTAGCATGAACAACTGCCATTACGGTAAACAGTTCGCTGTACTTACTCTCACACACGTTACAACTATATGAGTTAGCATGAACAACTGCCATTACGGTAAAGAGTTCACTGTACTTCCTCTCACACATGTTACAACTATATGAGTTAGCATGAACAACTGCCATTACGGTAAACAGTTCACTGTACTTACTCTCACAACACATTACAACTATATGAGTTAGCATGAACAACTGCCATTACGGTAAACAGTTCACTCTACTTACTCTCACACACATTACAACTATATTATTTAGCATGAAAAACTGCCATTACGGTAAACAGTTCACTGTATTTACTCTCACAACACGTTACAACTATATTAGTTAGCATGAACAACTGCCATTACGGTAAACAGTTCACTGTACTTACTTTCATACATGTTACAACTATATGAGTTAGCATGAACAACTGCAATTACGGTAAACAGTTCACTGTACTTACGCTCACAACGCGTTACAACTATATGAGTTAGCCTGAACAACTGCCATTACGATAAACCGTTCACTGTACTTACTCTCATACATGTTACAACTATATGAGTTAGCATGAACAACTGCCATTACGGTAAACAGTTCACTCTACTTACTCTCACACACATTACAACTATATTATTTAGCATGAACAACTGCCATTACGGTAAACAGTTCACTGTACTTTCTCTCACACACGTTACAACTATATGAGTTAGCATGAACAACTACCATTACGGTAAACAGTTCACTGTACTTACGCACATACACGTTACACCTATATGAGTTAGCATGAACAACTGCCATTACGGTAAACCGTTCACTGTAATTAGGTTCACACAAGTTACATAAATATGAGTTAGCATGAACAACTGCAATTACGGTAAACAGTTCACTGTACTTACGCTCACAACGCGTTACAACTATATGAGTTAGGAGGAACAACTGCCATTACGTTAAACAGTTCACTCTACTTACTCTCATACATGTTACAACTATATGAGTTAGCATGAACAACTGCCATTATGGTAAACAGTTCACTGTACTTACTCTCACAACACATTACAACTATATGAGTTAGCATGAACAACTGCCATTACGGTAAACAGTTCACTGTACTTACTCACACAACACGTTACAACTACATGAGTTAGCATGAACAACTGCCATTACGGTAAACAGTTCACTGTACTTACTCTCACAACACGTTACAACTATATTAGTTAGCATGAAGAACTGCCATTGGGGTAAACAGTTCACTGTACTTACTTTCATACATGTTACAACTATATGAGTTAGCCTGAACAACTGCCATTACGGTAAACAGTTCACTGTACTTTCTCTCACACACGTTACAACTATATGAGTTAGCAAGAACAACTACCATTACGGTAAACAGTTCACTGTACTTACGCTCATACACGTTACACCTATATGAGTTAGGAGGAACAACTGCCATTACGTTAAACAGTTCACTCTACTTACTCTCATACATGTTACAACTATATGAGTTAGCATGAACAACTGCCATTACGGTAAACAGTTCACTGTACTTACTCTCACAACACATTACAACTATATGAGTTAGCATGAACAACTGCCATTACGGTAAACAGTTCACTGTACTTACTCACACAACACGTTACAACTACATGAGTTAGCATGAACAACTGCCATTACGGTAAACAGTTCGCTGTACTTACTCTCACACACGTTACAACTATATGAGTTAGCATGAACAACTGCCATTACGGTAAAGAGTTCACTGTACTTCCTCTCACACATGTTACAACTATATGAGTTAGGAGGAACAACTGCCATTACGTTAAACAGTTCACTCTACTTACTCTCATACATGTTACAACTATATGAGTTAGCATGAACAACTGCCATTACGGTAAACAGTTCACTGTACTTACTCTCACAACACATTACAACTACATGAGTTAGCATGAACAACTGCCATTACGGTAAACAGTTCGCTGTACTTACTCTCACAACACGTTACATCTATATTAGTTAGCATGAAGAACTGCCATTACGGTAAACAGTTCACTGTACTTACTTTCATACATGTTACAACTATATGAGTTAGCCTGAACAACTGCCATTACGGTAAACAGTTCACTGTACTTTCTCTCACACACGTTACAACTATATGAGTTAGCATGAACAACTACCATTACGGTAAACAGTTCGCTGTACTTACTCTCACACACGTTACAACTATATGAGTTAGCATGAACAACTGCCATTACGGTAAACAGTTCACTGTACTTACTCACACAACACGTTACAACTACATGAGTTAGCATGAACAACTGCCATTACGGTAAACAGTTCGCTGTACTTACTCTCACACACGTTACAACTATATGAGTTAGCATGAACAACTGCCATTACGGTAAAGAGTTCACTGTACTTCCTCTCACACATGTTACAACTATATGAGTTAGCATGAACAACTGCCATTACGGTAAACAGTTCACTGTACTTACTCTCACAACACATTACAACTATATGAGTTAGCATGAACAACTGCCATTACGGTAAACAGTTCACTCTACTTACTCTCACACACATTACAACTATATTATTTAGCATGAAAAACTGCCATTACGGTAAACAGTTCACTGTATTTACTCTCACAACACGTTACAACTATATTAGTTAGCATGAACAACTGCCATTACGGTAAACAGTTCACTGTACTTACTTTCATACATGTTACAACTATATGAGTTAGCATGAACAACTGCAATTACGGTAAACAGTTCACTGTACTTACGCTCACAACGCGTTACAACTATATGAGTTAGCCTGAACAACTGCCATTACGATAAACCGTTCACTGTACTTACTCTCATACATGTTACAACTATATGAGTTAGCATGAACAACTGCCATTACGGTAAACAGTTCACTCTACTTACTCTCACACACATTACAACTATATTATTTAGCATGAACAACTGCCATTACGGTAAACAGTTCACTGTACTTTCTCTCACACACGTTACAACTATATGAGTTAGCATGAACAACTACCATTACGGTAAACAGTTCACTGTACTTACGCTCATACACGTTACACCTATATGAGTTAGCATGAACAACTGCCATTACGGTAAACCGTTCACTGTAATTAGGTTCACACAAGTTACATAAATATGAGTTAGCATGAACAACTGCAATTACGGTAAACAGTTCACTGTACTTACGCTCACAACGCGTTACAACTATATGAGTTAGGAGGAACAACTGCCATTACGTTAAACAGTTCACTCTACTTACTCTCATACATGTTACAACTATATGAGTTAGCATGAACAACTGCCATTACGGTAAACAGTTCACTGTACTTACTCTCACAACACATTACAACTATATGAGTTAGCATGAACAACTGCCATTACGGTAAACAGTTCACTGTACTTACTCACACAACACGTTACAACTACATGAGTTAGCATGAACAACTGCCATTACGGTAAACAGTTCACTGTACTTACTCTCACAACACGTTACAACTATATTAGTTAGCATGAAGAACTGCCATTGGGGTAAACAGTTCACTGTACTTACTTTCATACATGTTACAACTATATGAGTTAGCCTGAACAACTGCCATTACGGTAAACAGTTCACTGTACTTTCTCTCACACACGTTACAACTATATGAGTTAGCAAGAACAACTACCATTACGGTAAACAGTTCACTGTACTTACGCTCATACACGTTACACCTATATGAGTTAGCATGAACAACTGCCATTACGGTAAACAGTTCACTGTACTTACTCTCATACATGTTACAACTATATGAGTTAGCATGAACAACTGCAATTATGGTAAACAGTTCACTGTACTTACGCTCACAATGCGTTACAACTATATGAGTTAGCCTGAACAACTGCCATTACGATAAACCGTTCACTGTACTTACTCTCACACACGTTACAACTATATGAGTTAGCATGAACAACTGCCATTACGGTAAAGAGTTCACTGTACTTCCTCTCACACATGTTACAACTATATGAGTTAGGAGGAACAACTGCCATTACGTTAAACAGTTCACTCTACTTAATCTCATACATTTTACAACTATATGAATTAGCATGAACAACTGCCCTTATGGTAAACAGCTCGCTGTACTTACTCTCACACACGTTACAACTATATGAGTTAGCATGAGCAACTGCCCTTACGGTAAACAGTTCGCTGTACTTACTCTCACACACGTTACAACTATATGAGTTAGCATGAACAAGTGCCATTATGGTAAACAGTTCGCTGTACTTACTCTCAGACATGTTACAACTATATGAGTTAGCATGAACAACTGCCATTACGGTAAACAGTTCACTGTACTTTCTCTCACACACGTTACAACTATATGAGTTAGCATGAACAACTACCACTACAGTAAACAGTTCACTGTACTTACGCTCATACACGTTACACCTATATGAGTTAGCATGAACAACTGCCATTACGGTAAACAGTTCACTGTACTTACTCTCATACATGTTACAACTATATGAGTTAGCATGAACAACTGCAATTATGGTAAACAGTTCACTGTACTTACGCTCACAATGCGTTACAACTATATGAGTTAGCCTGAACAACTGCCATTACGATAAACCGTTCACTGTACTTACTCTCACACACGTTACAACTATATGAATTAGCATGAACAACTGCCATTACGGTAAAGAGTTCACTGTACTTCCTCTCACACATGTTACAACTATATGAGTTAGGAGGAACAACTGCCATTACGTTAAACAGTTCACTCTACTTACTCTCATACATTTTACAACTATATGAATTAGCATGAACAACTGCCATTATGGTAAACAGCTCGCTGTACTTACTCTCACACACGTTACAACTATATGAGTTAGCATGAACAACTGCCATTACGGTAAACAGTTCACTGTACTTACGCTCACAACGCGTTACAACTATATGAGTTAGCCTGAACAACTGCCATTACGATAAACCGTTCACTGTACTTACTCTCACACACATTACAACTATATGAGTTAGCATGAACAACTGCCATTACGGTAAAGAGTTCACTGTACTTCCTCTCACACATGTTACAACTATATGAGTTAGGAATAACAACTGCCATTACGTTAAACAGTTCACTCTACTTACTCTCATACATGTTACAACTATATGAGTTAGCATGAACAACTGCCATTACGGTAAACAGTTCACTGTACTTACTCTCACAACACATTACAACTATATGAGTTAGCATGAACAACTGCCATTACGGTAAACAGTTCACTGTACTTACTCACACAACACGTTACAACTACATGAGTTAGCATGAACAACTGCCATTACGGTAAACAGTTCGCTGTACTTACTCTCACACACGTTGCAACTATATGAGTTAGCAAGAACAACTGCCATTACGGTAAAGAGTTCACTGTACTTCCTCTCACACATGTTACAACTATATGAGTTAGGAGGAACAACTGCCATTACGTTAAACAGTTCACTCTACTTACTCTCATACATGTTACAACTATATGAGTTAGCATGAACAACTGCCATTACGGTAAACAGTTCACTGTACTTACTCTCACAACACATTACAACTATATGAGTTAGCATGAACAACTGCCATTACAGTAAACAGTTCGCTGTACTTACTGTCACACACGTTACAACTATATGAGTTAGCATGAACAACTGCCATTACGGTAAAGAGTTCACTGTACTTTCTCTCACAACACGTTACAACTATATTAGTTAGCATGAAGAACTGCCATTGGGGTAAACAGTTCACTGTACTTACTTTCATACATGTTACAACTATATGAGTTAGCCTGAACAACTGCCATTACGGTAAACAGTTCACTGTACTTTCTCTCACACACGTTACAACTATATGAGTTAGCAAGAACAACTACCATTACGGTAAACAGTTCACTGTACTTACGCTCATACACGTTACACCTATATGAGTTAGCATGAACAACTGCCATTACGGTAAACAGTTCACTGTACTTACTCTCATACATGTTACAACTATATGAGTTAGGAGGAACAACTGCAATTATGGTAAACAGTTCACTGTACTTACGCTCACAATGCGTTACAACTATATGAGTTAGCCTGAACAACTGCCATTACGATAAACCGTTCACTGTACTTACTCTCACAACACGTTACAACTATATTAGTTAGCATGAAGAACTGCCATTGGGGTAAACAGTTCACTGTACTTACTTTCATACATGTTACAACTATATGAGTTAGCCTGAACAACTGCCATTACGGTAAACAGTTCACTGTACTTTCTCTCACACACGTTACAACTATATGAGTTAGCAAGAACAACTACCATTACGGTAAACAGTTCACTGTACTTACGCTCATACACGTTACACCTATATGAGTTAGCATGAACAACTGCCATTACGGTAAACAGTTCACTGTACTTACTCTCATACATGTTACAACTATATGAGTTAGCATGAACAACTGCAATTATGGTAAACAGTTCACTGTACTTACGCTCACAATGCGTTACAACTATATGAGTTAGCCTGAACAACTGCCATTACGATAAACCGTTCACTGTACTTACTCTCACACACGTTACAACTATATGAGTTAGCATGAACAACTGCCATTACGGTAAAGAGTTCACTGTACTTCCTCTCACACATGTTACAACTATATGAGTTAGGAGGAACAACTGCCATTACGTTAAACAGTTCACTCTACTTAATCTCATACATTTTACAACTATATGAATTAGCATGAACAACTGCCCTTATGGTAAACAGCTCGCTGTACTTACTCTCACACACGTTACAACTATATGAGTTAGCATGAGCAACTGCCCTTACGGTAAACAGTTCGCTGTACTTACTCTCACACACGTTACAACTATATGAGTTAGCATGAACAAGTGCCATTATGGTAAACAGTTCGCTGTACTTACTCTCAGACATGTTACAACTATATGAGTTAGCATGAACAACTGCCATTACGGTAAACAGTTCACTGTACTTTCTCTCACACACGTTACAACTATATGAGTTAGCATGAACAACTACCACTACAGTAAACAGTTCACTGTACTTACGCTCATACACGTTACACCTATATGAGTTAGCATGAACAACTGCCATTACGGTAAACAGTTCACTGTACTTACTCTCATACATGTTACAACTATATGAGTTAGCATGAACAACTGCAATTACGGTAAACAATTCACTGTACTTACGCTCACAATGCGTTACAACTATATGAGTTAGCCTGAACAACTGCCATTACGATAAACCGTTCACTGTACTTACTCTCACACACGTTACAACTATATGAATTAGCATGAACAACTGCCATTACGGTAAAGAGTTCACTGTACTTCCTCTCACACATGTTACAACTATATGAGTTAGGAGGAACAACTGCCATTACGTTAAACAGTTCACTCTACTTACTCTCATACATTTTACAACTATATGAATTAGCATGAACAACTGCCATTATGGTAAACAGCTCGCTGTACTTACTCTCACACACGTTACAACTATATGAGTTAGCATGAACAACTGCCATTACGGTAAACAGTTCACTGTACTTACGCTCACAACGCGTTACAACTATATGAGTTAGCCTGAACAACTGCCATTACGATAAACCGTTCACTGTACTTACCCTCACACACATTACAACTATATGAGTTAGCATGAACAACTGCCATTACGGTAAAGAGTTCACTGTACTTCCTCTCACACATGTTACAACTATATGAGTTAGGAATAACAACTGCCATTACGTTAAACAGTTCACTCTACTTACTCTCATACATGTTACAACTATATGAGTTAGCATGAACAACTGCCATTACGGTAAACAGTTCACTGTACTTACTCTCACAACACATTACAACTATATGAGTTAGCATGAACAACTGCCATTACGGTAAACAGTTCACTGTACTTACTCACACAACACGTTACAACTACATGAGTTAGCATGAACAACTGCCATTACGGTAAACAGTTCGCTGTACTTACTCTCACACACGTTGCAACTATATGAGTTAGCAAGAACAACTGCCATTACGGTAAAGAGTTCACTGTACTTCCTCTCACACATGTTACAACTATATGAGTTAGGAGGAACAACTGCCATTACGTTAAACAGTTCACTCTACTTACTCTCATACATGTTACAACTATATGAGTTAGCATGAACAACTGCCATTACGGTAAACAGTTCACTGTACTTACTCTCACAACACATTACAACTATATGAGTTAGCATGAACAACTGCCATTACGGTAAACAGTTCACTGTACTTACTCACACAACACGTTACAACTACATGAGTTAGCATGAACAACTGCCATTACGGTAAACAGTTCGCTGTACTTACTCTCACAACACGTTACAACTATATTAGTTAGCATGAATAACTGCCATTACGGTAAACAGTTCACTGTACTTACTTTCATACATGCTACAACTATATGAGTTAGCCTGAACAACTGCCATTACGGTAAACAGTTCACTGTACTTTCTCTCACACACGTTACAACTATATGAGTTAGCATGAACAACTACCATTACGGTAAACAGTTCACTGTACTTACGCTCATACACGTTACACCTATATGAGTTAGCATGAACAACTGCCATTACAGTAAACAGTTCGCTGTACTTACTGTCACACACGTTACAACTATATGAGTTAGCATGAACAACTGCCATTACGGTAAAGAGTTCACTGTACTTTCTCTCACACACGTTACAACTATATGAGTTAGCATGAACAACTACCATTACGGTAAACAGTTCACTGTACTTACGCTCATACACGTTACACCTATATGAGTTAGCATGAACAACTGCCATTACAGTAAACAGTTCGCTGTACTTACTGTCACACACGTTACAACTATATGAGTTAGCATGAACAACTGCCATTACGGTAAAGAGTTCACTGTACTTCCTCTCAGACATGTTACAACTATATGAGTTAGAAGGAACAACTGCCATTACGGTAAACAGTTAACTCTACTTACTCTCATACATGTTACAACTCTATGAGTTAGCATGAACAACTGCCATTATGGTAAACAGTTCACTGTACTTACTCTCACAACACATTACACCTATATGAGTTAGCATGAACAACTGCCATTACGGTAAACAGTTCACTGTACTTACTCTCATACATGTTACAACTATATGAGTTAGGAGGAACAACTGCAATTATGGTAAACAGTTCACTGTACTTACGCTCACAATGCGTTACAACTATATGAGTTAGCCTGAACAACTGCCATTACGATAAACCGTTCACTGTACTTACTCTCACAACACGTTACAACTATATTAGTTAGCATGAAGAACTGCCATTGGGGTAAACAGTTCACTGTACTTACTTTCATACATGTTACAACTATATGAGTTAGCCTGAACAACTGCCATTACGGTAAACAGTTCACTGTACTTTCTCTCACACACGTTACAACTATATGAGTTAGCAAGAACAACTACCATTACGGTAAACAGTTCACTGTACTTACGCTCATACACGTTACACCTATATGAGTTAGCATGAACAACTGCCATTACGGTAAACAGTTCACTGTACTTACTCTCATACATGTTACAACTATATGAGTTAGCATGAACAACTGCAATTATGGTAAACAGTTCACTGTACTTACGCTCACAATGCGTTACAACTATATGAGTTAGCCTGAACAACTGCCATTACGATAAACCGTTCACTGTACTTACTCTCACACACGTTACAACTATATGAGTTAGCATGAACAACTGCCATTACGGTAAAGAGTTCACTGTACTTCCTCTCACACATGTTACAACTATATGAGTTAGGAGGAACAACTGCCATTACGTTAAACAGTTCACTCTACTTAATCTCATACATTTTACAACTATATGAATTAGCATGAACAACTGCCCTTATGGTAAACAGCTCGCTGTACTTACTCTCACACACGTTACAACTATATGAGTTAGCATGAGCAACTGCCCTTACGGTAAACAGTTCGCTGTACTTACTCTCACACACGTTACAACTATATGAGTTAGCATGAACAAGTGCCATTATGGTAAACAGTTCGCTGTACTTACTCTCAGACATGTTACAACTATATGAGTTAGCATGAACAACTGCCATTACGGTAAACAGTTCACTGTACTTTCTCTCACACACGTTACAACTATATGAGTTAGCATGAACAACTACCACTACAGTAAACAGTTCACTGTACTTACGCTCATACACGTTACACCTATATGAGTTAGCATGAACAACTGCCATTACGGTAAACAGTTCACTGTACTTACTCTCATACATGTTACAACTATATGAGTTAGCATGAACAACTGCAATTACGGTAAACAATTCACTGTACTTACGCTCACAATGCGTTACAACTATATGAGTTAGCCTGAACAACTGCCATTACGATAAACCGTTCACTGTACTTACTCTCACACACGTTACAACTATATGAATTAGCATGAACAACTGCCATTACGGTAAAGAGTTCACTGTACTTCCTCTCACACATGTTACAACTATATGAGTTAGGAGGAACAACTGCCATTACGTTAAACAGTTCACTCTACTTACTCTCATACATTTTACAACTATATGAATTAGCATGAACAACTGCCATTATGGTAAACAGCTCGCTGTACTTACTCTCACACACGTTACAACTATATGAGTTAGCATGAACAACTGCCATTACGGTAAACAGTTCACTGTACTTACGCTCACAACGCGTTACAACTATATGAGTTAGCCTGAACAACTGCCATTACGATAAACCGTTCACTGTACTTACTCTCACACACATTACAACTATATGAGTTAGCATGAACAACTGCCATTACGGTAAAGAGTTCACTGTACTTCCTCTCACACATGTTACAACTATATGAGTTAGGAATAACAACTGCCATTACGTTAAACAGTTCACTCTACTTACTCTCATACATGTTACAACTATATGAGTTAGCATGAACAACTGCCATTACGGTAAACAGTTCACTGTACTTACTCTCACAACACATTACAACTATATGAGTTAGCATGAACAACTGCCATTACGGTAAACAGTTCACTGTACTTACTCACACAACACGTTACAACTACATGAGTTAGCATGAACAACTGCCATTACGGTAAACAGTTCGCTGTACTTACTCTCACACACGTTGCAACTATATGAGTTAGCAAGAACAACTGCCATTACGGTAAAGAGTTCACTGTACTTCCTCTCACACATGTTACAACTATATGAGTTAGGAGGAACAACTGCCATTACGTTAAACAGTTCACTCTACTTACTCTCATACATGTTACAACTATATGAGTTAGCATGAACAACTGCCATTACGGTAAACAGTTCACTGTACTTACTCTCACAACACATTACAACTATATGAGTTAGCATGAACAACTGCCATTACGGTAAACAGTTCACTGTACTTACTCACACAACACGTTACAACTACATGAGTTAGCATGAACAACTGCCATTGTGGTAAACAGTTCGCTGTACTTACTCTCACAACACGTTACAACTATATTAGTTAGCATGAATAACTGCCATTACGGTAAACAGTTCACTGTACTTACTTTCATACATGCTACAACTATATGAGTTAGCCTGAACAACTGCCATTACGGTAAACAGTTCACTGTACTTTCTCTCACACACGTTACAACTATATGAGTTAGCATGAACAACTACCATTACGGTAAACAGTTCACTGTACTTACGCTCATACACGTTACACCTATATGAGTTAGCATGAACAACTGCCATTACAGTAAACAGTTCGCTGTACTTACTGTCACACACGTTACAACTATATGAGTTAGCATGAACAACTGCCATTACGGTAAAGAGTTCACTGTACTTTCTCTCACACACGTTACAACTATATGAGTTAGCATGAACAACTACCATTACGGTAAACAGTTCACTGTACTTACGCTCATACACGTTACACCTATATGAGTTAGCATGAACAACTGCCATTACAGTAAACAGTTCGCTGTACTTACTGTCACACACGTTACAACTATATGAGTTAGCATGAACAACTGCCATTACGGTAAAGAGTTCACTGTACTTCCTCTCAGACATGTTACAACTATATGAGTTAGAAGGAACAACTGCCATTACGGTAAACAGTTAACTCTACTTACTCTCATACATGTTACAACTCTATGAGTTAGCATGAACAACTGCCATTATGGTAAACAGTTCACTGTACTTACTCTCACAACACATTACAACTATATGAGTTAGCATGAACAACTACCATTACGGTAAACAGTTCACTGTACTTACGCTCATACACGTTACAGCTATATGAGTTAGCATGAACAACTGCCATTACGGTAAACAGTTCACTGTACTTACTCTCATACATGTTACAACTATATGAGTTAGCATGAACAACTGCAATTACGGTAAACAGTTCACTGTACTTACGCTCACAATGCGTTACAACTATATGAGTTAGCCTGAACAACTGCCATTACGATAAACCGTTCACTGTACTTACTCTCACACACGTTACAACTATATGAGTTAGCATGAACAACTGCCATTACGGTAAAGAGTTCGCTATACTTACTCTCACAACACGTTACAACTATATTAGTTAGCATGAAGAACTGCCATTACGGTAAACAGTTCACTGTACTTACTTTCATACATGTTACAACTATATGAGTTAGCCTGAACAACTGCCATTACGGTAAACAGTTCACTGTACTTTCTCTCACACACGTTACAACTATATGAGTTAGCATGAACAACTACCATTACGGTAAACAGTTCACTGTACTTACGCTCATACACGTTACACCTATATGAGATAGCATGAACAACTGCCATTACGGTAAACAGTTCACTGTACTTACTCTCATACATGTTACAACTATATGAGTTAGCATGAACAACTGCAAATACGGTAAACAGTTCACTGTACTTACACTCACAATGCGTTACAACTATATGAGTTAGCCTGAACAACTGCCATTACGATAAACCGTTCACTGTACTTACTCTCACACACGTTACAACTATATGAGTTAGCATGAACAACTGCCATTACGGTAAAGAGTTCACTGTACTTCCTCTCACACATGTTACAACTATATGAGTTAGGAGGAACAACTGCCATTACGTTAAACAGTTCACTCTACTTACTCTCATACATGTTACAACTATATGAGTTAGCATGAACAACTGCCATTACGGTAAACAGTTCACTGTACTTACTCTCACAACACATTACAACTATACGAGTTAGCATGAACAACTGCCATTACGGTAAACAGTTCACTGTACTTACTCACACAACACGTTACAACTACATGAGTTAGCATGAACAACTGCCATTACGGTAAACAGTTCGCTGTACTTACTCTCACACACGTTACAACTATATGAGTTAGCATGAACAACTGCCATTACGGTAAAGAGTTCACTGTACTTCCTCTCACATATGTTACAACTATATGAGTTAGGAGGAACAACTGCCATTACGTTAAACAGTTCACTCTACTTACTCTCATACATGTTACAACTATATGAGTTAGCATGAACAACTGCCATTACGGTAAACAGTTCACTGTACTTACTCTCACAACACATTACAACTATATGAGTTAGCATGAACAACTGCCATTACGGTAAACAGTTCACTGTACTTACTCACACAACACGTTACAACTACATGAGTTAGCATGAACAACTGCCATTACGGTAAACAGTTCACTGTACTTACTCTCACAACACGTTACAACTATATTAGTTAGCATGAAGAACTGCCATTACGGTAAACAGTTCACTGTACTTACTTTCATACATGTTACAACTATATGAGTTAGCCTGAACAGCTGCCATTACGGTAAACAGTTCACTGTACTTTCTCTCACACACGTTACAACTATATGAGTTAGCATGAACAACTACCATTACGGTAAACAGTTCGCTGCACTTACTCTCACACACGTTAAAACTATATGAGTTAGCATGAACAAGTGCCATTACGGTAAACAGTTCACTGTACTTACTCACACAACACGTTACAACTACATGAGTTAGCATGAACAACTGCCATTACGGTAAACAGTTCGCTGTACTTACTCTCACACACGTTGCAACTATATGAGTTAGCAAGAACAACTGCCATTACGGTAAAGAGTTCACTGTACTTCCTCTCACACATGTTACAACTATATGAGTTAGGAGGAACAACTGCCATTACGTTAAACAGTTCACTCTACTTACTCTCATACATGTTACAACTATATGAGTTAGCATGAACAACTGCCATTACGGTAAACAGTTCACTGTACTTACTCTCACAACACATTACAACTATATGAGTTAGCATGAACAACTGCCATTACGGTAAACAGTTCACTGTACTTACTCACACAACACGTTACAACTACATGAGTTAGCATGAACAACTGCCATTATGGTAAACAGTTCGCTGTACTTACTCTCACAACACGTTACAACTATATTAGTTAGCATGAATAACTGCCATTACGGTAAACAGTTCACTGTACTTACTTTCATACATGCTACAACTATATGAGTTAGCCTGAACAACTGCCATTACGGTAAACAGTTCACTGTACTTTCTCTCACACACGTTACAACTATATGAGTTAGCATGAACAACTACCATTACGGTAAACAATTCACTGTACTTACGCTCATACACGTTACACCTATATGAGTTAGCATGAACAACTGCCATTACAGTAAACAGTTCGCTGTACTTACTGTCACACACGTTACAACTATATGAGTTAGCATGAACAACTGCCATTACGGTAAAGAGTTCACTGTACTTTCTCTCACACACGTTACAACTATATGAGTTAGCATGAACAACTACCATTACGGTAAACAGTTCACTGTACTTACGCTCATACACGTTACACCTATATGAGTTAGCATGAACAACTGCCATTACAGTAAACAGTTCGCTGTACTTACTGTCACACACGTTACAACTATATGAGTTAGCATGAACAACTGCCATTACGGTAAAGAGTTCACTGTACTTCCTCTCAGACATGTTACAACTATATGAGTTAGAAGGAACAACTGCCATTACGGTAAACAGTTAACTCTACTTACTCTCATACATGTTACAACTCTATGAGTTAGCATGAACAACTGCCATTATGGTAAACAGTTCACTGTACTTACTCTCACAACACATTACAACTATATGAGTTAGCATGAACAACTACCATTACGGTAAACAGTTCACTGTACTTACGCTCATACACGTTACAGCTATATGAGTTAGCATGAACAACTGCCATTACGGTAAACAGTTCACTGTACTTACTCTCATACATGTTACAACTATATGAGTTAGCATGAACAACTGCAATTACGGTAAACAGTTCACTGTACTTACGCTCACAATGCGTTACAACTATATGAGTTAGCCTGAACAACTGCCATTACGATAAACCGTTCACTGTACTTACTCTCACACACGTTACAACTATATGAGTTAGCATGAACAACTGCCATTACGGTAAAGAGTTCGCTATACTTACTCTCACAACACGTTACAACTATATTAGTTAGCATGAAGAACTGCCATTACGGTAAACAGTTCACTGTACTTACTTTCATACATGTTACAACTATATGAGTTAGCCTGAACAACTGCCATTACGGTAAACAGTTCACTGTACTTTCTCTCACACACGTTACAACTATATGAGTTAGCATGAACAACTACCATTACGGTAAACAGTTCACTGTACTTACGCTCATACACGTTACACCTATATGAGATAGCATGAACAACTGCCATTACGGTAAACAGTTCACTGTACTTACTCTCATACATGTTACAACTATATGAGTTAGCATGAACAACTGCAAATACGGTAAACAGTTCACTGTACTTACACTCACAATGCGTTACAACTATATGAGTTAGCCTGAACAACTGCCATTACGATAAACCGTTCACTGTACTTACTCTCACACACGTTACAACTATATGAGTTAGCATGAACAACTGCCATTACGGTAAAGAGTTCACTGTACTTCCTCTCACACATGTTACAACTATATGAGTTAGGAGGAACAACTGCCATTACGTTAAACAGTTCACTCTACTTACTCTCATACATGTTACAACTATATGAGTTAGCATGAACAACTGCCATTACGGTAAACAGTTCACTGTACTTACTCTCACAACACATTACAACTATACGAGTTAGCATGAACAACTGCCATTACGGTAAACAGTTCACTGTACTTACTCACACAACACGTTACAACTACATGAGTTAGCATGAACAACTGCCATTACGGTAAACAGTTCGCTGTACTTACTCTCACACACGTTACAACTATATGAGTTAGCATGAACAACTGCCATTACGGTAAAGAGTTCACTGTACTTCCTCTCACATATGTTACAACTATATGAGTTAGGAGGAACAACTGCCATTACGTTAAACAGTTCACTCTACTTACTCTCATACATGTTACAACTATATGAGTTAGCATGAACAACTGCCATTACGGTAAACAGTTCACTGTACTTACTCTCACAACACATTACAACTATATGAGTTAGCATGAACAACTGCCATTACGGTAAACAGTTCACTGTACTTACTCACACAACACGTTACAACTACATGAGTTAGCATGAACAACTGCCATTACGGTAAACAGTTCACTGTACTTACTCTCACAACACGTTACAACTATATTAGTTAGCATGAAGAACTGCCATTACGGTAAACAGTTCACTGTACTTACTTTCATACATGTTACAACTATATGAGTTAGCCTGAACAACTGCCATTACGGTAAACAGTTCACTGTACTTTCTCTCACACACGTTACAACTATATGAGTTAGCATGAACAACTACCATTACGGTAAACAGTTCGCTGCACTTACTCTCACACACGTTAAAACTATATGAGTTAGCATGAACAAGTGCCATTACGGTAAACAGTTCGCTGTACTTAATCTCAGACATGTTACAACTATATGAGTTAGCATGAACAACTGCCATTACGGTAAACAGTTCGCTGTACTTACTCTCACACACGTTACAACTATATGAGTTAGCATGAACAACTGCCATTACGGTAAAGAGTTCACTGTACTTCCTCTCACACATGTTACAACTATATGAGTTAGGAGGAACAACTGCCATTACGTTAAACAGTTCACTCTACTTACTCTCATACATGTTACAACTATATGAGTTAGCATGAACAACTACCATTACGGTAAACAGTTCACTGTACTTACTCTCACAACACATTAAAACTATATGAGTTAGCATGAACAACTGCCATTACGGTAAACAGTTCACTCTACTTACTCTCACACACATTACAACTATATTATTTAGCATGAACAACTGCCATTACGGTAAACAGTTCACTGTACTTACTTTCATACATGTTACAACTATATGAGTTAGCATGAACAACTGCAATTACGGTAAACAGTTCACTGTACTTACGCTCACAACGCGTTACATCTATATGAGTTAGCCTGAACAACTGCCATTACGATAAACCGTTCACTGTACTTACTCTCATACATGTTACAACTATATGAGTTAGCATGAACAACTGCCATTACGGTAAACAGTTCACTCTACTTACTCTCACACACATTACAACTATATTATTTAGCATGAACAACTGCCATTACGGTAAACAGTTCACTGTACTTACGCTCATACACGTTACACCTATATGAGATAGCATGAACAACTGCCATTACAGTAAACAGTTCACTGTACTTACTCTCATACATGTTACAACTATATGAGTTAGCATGAACAACTGCAATTACGGTAAACAGTTCACTGTACTTACACTCACAATGCGTTACAACTATATGAGTTAGCCTGAACAACTGCCATTACGATAAACCGTTCACTGTACTTACTCTCACACACGTTACAACTATATGAGTTAGCATGAACAACTGCCATTACGGTAAAGAGTTCACTGTACTTCCTCTCACACATGTTACAACTATATGAGTTAGGAGGAACAACTGCCATTACGTTAAACAGTTCACTCTACTTACTCTCATACATGTTACAACTATATGAGTTAGCATGAACAACTGCCATTACGGTAAACAGTTCACTGTACTTACTCTCACAACACATTACAACTATATGAGTTAGCATGAACAACTGCCATTACGGTAAACAGTTCACTGTACTTACTCACACAACACGTTACAACTACATGAGTTAGCATGAACAACTGCCATTACGGTAAACAGTTCGCTGTACTTACTCTCACACACGTTACAACTATATGAGTTAGCATGAACAACTGCCATTACGGTAAAGAGTTCACTGTACTTCCTCTCACACATGTTACAACTATATGAGTTAGGAGGAACAACTGCCATTACGTTAAACAGTTCACTCTACTTACTCTCATACATGTTACAACTATATGAGTTAGCATGAACAACTGCCATTACGGTAAACAGTTCACTGTACTTACTCTCACAACACATTACAACTATATGAGTGAGCATGAACAACTGCCATTACGGTAAACAGTTCACTGTACTTACTCACACAACACGTTACAACTACATGAGTTAGCATGAACAACTGCCATTACGGTAAACAGTTCGCTGTACTTGCTCTCACAACACGTTACAACTATATTAGTTAGCATGAAGAACTGCCATTACGGTAAACAGTTCACTGTACTTACTTTCATACATGTTACAACTATATGAGTTAGCCTGAACAACTGCCATTACGGTAAACAGTTCACTGTACTTTCTCTCACACACGTTACAACTATATGAGTTAGCATGAACAACTACCATTACGGTAAACAGTTCGCTGTACTTACTCTCACACACGTTACAACTATATGAGTTAGCATGAACAACTGCCATTACGGTAAACAGTTCACTGTACTTACTCACACAACACGTTACAACTACATGAGTTAGCATGAACAACTGCCATTACGGTAAACAGTTCGCTGTACTTACTCTCACACACGTTACAACTATATGAGTTAGCATGAACAACTGCCATTACGGTAAAGAGTTCACTGTACTTCCTCTCACACATGTTACAACTATATGAGTTAGGAGGAACAACTGCCATTACGTTAAACAGTTCACTCTACTTACTCTCATACATGTTACAACTATATGAGTTAGCATGAACAACTGCCATTACGGTAAACAGTTCACTGTACTTACTCTCACAACACATTACAACTATATGAGTTAGCATGAACAACTGCCATTACGGTAAACAGTTCACTGTACTTACTCACACAACACGTTACAACTACATGAGTTAGCATGAACAACTGCCATTACGGTAAACAGTTCGCTGTACTTACTCTCACAACACGTTACAACTATATTAGTTAGCATGAACAACTGCCATTACGGTAAACAGTTCACTGTACTTACTTTCATACATGTTACAACTATATGAGTTAGCCTGAACAACTGCCATTACGGTAAACAGTTCACTGTACTTTCTCTCACACACGTTACAACTATATGAGTTAGCAAGAACAACTACCATTACGGTAAACAGTTCACTGTACTTACGCTCATACACGTTACACCTATATGAGTTAGCATGAACAACTGCCATTACGGTAAACAGTTCACTGTACTTACTCTCATACATGTTACAACTATATGAGTTAGCATGAACAACTGCAATTACGGTAAACAGTTCACTGTACTTACGCTCACAATGCGTTACAACTATATGAGTTAGCCTGAACAACTGCCATTACGATAAACCGTTCACTGTACTTACTCTCACACACGTTACAACTATATGAGTTAGCATGAACAACTGCCATTACGGTAAAGAGTTCACTGTACTTCCTCTCACATATGTTACAACTATATGAGTTAGGAGGAACAACTGCCATTACGTTAAACAGTTCACTCTACTTACTCTCATACATGTTACAACTATATGAGTTAGCATGAACAACTGCCATTACGGTAAACAGTTCACTCTACTTACTCTCACACACATTACAACTATATTATTTAGCATGAACAACTGCCATTACGGTAAACAGTTCACTGTACTTACTTTCATACATGTTACAACTATATGAGTTAGCATGAACAACTGCAATTACGGTAAACAGTTCACTGTACTTACGCTCACAACGCGTTACATCTATATGAGTTAGCCTGAACAACTGCCATTACGATAAACCGTTCACTGTACTTACTCTCATACATGTTACAACTATATGAGTTAGCATGAACAACTGCCATTACGGTAAACAGTTCACTCTACTTACTCTCACACACATTACAACTATATTATTTAGCATGAACAACTGCCATTACGGTAAACAGTTCACTGTACTTACGCTCATACACGTTACACCTATATGAGATAGCATGAACAACTGCCATTACAGTAAACAGTTCACTGTACTTACTCTCATACATGTTACAACTATATGAGTTAGCATGAACAACTGCAATTACGGTAAACAGTTCACTGTACTTACACTCACAATGCGTTACAACTATATGAGTTAGCCTGAACAACTGCCATTACGATAAACCGTTCACTGTACTTACTCTCACACACGTTACAACTATATGAGTTAGCATGAACAACTGCCATTACGGTAAAGAGTTCACTGTACTTCCTCTCACACATGTTACAACTATATGAGTTAAGAGGAACAACTGCCATTACGTTAAACAGTTCACTCTACTTACTCTCATACATGTTACAACTATATGAGTTAGCATGAACAACTGCCATTACGGTAAACAGTTCACTGTACTTACTCTCACAACACATTACAACTATATGAGTTAGCATGAACAACTGCCATTACGGTAAACAGTTCACTGTACTTACTCACACAACACGTTACAACTACATGAGTTAGCATGAACAACTGCCATTACGGTAAACAGTTCGCTGTACTTACTCTCACACACGTTACAACTATATGAGTTAGCATGAACAACTGCCATTACGGTAAAGAGTTCACTGTACTTCCTCTCACACATGTTACAACTATATGAGTTAGGAGGAACAACTGCCATTACGTTAAACAGTTCACTCTACTTACTCTCATACATGTTACAACTATATGAGTTAGCATGAACAACTGCCATTACGGTAAACAGTTCACTGTACTTACTCTCACAACACATTACAACTATATGAGTGAGCATGAACAACTGCCATTACGGTAAACAGTTCACTGTACTTACTCACACAACACGTTACAACTACATGAGTTAGCATGAACAACTGCCATTACGGTAAACAGTTCGCTGTACTTGCTCTCACAACACGTTACAACTATATTAGTTAGCATGAAGAACTGCCATTACGGTAAACAGTTCACTGTACTTACTTTCATACATGTTACAACTATATGAGTTAGCCTGAACAACTGCCATTACGGTAAACAGTTCACTGTACTTTCTCTCACACACGTTACAACTATATGAGTTAGCATGAACAACTACCATTACGGTAAACAGTTCGCTGTACTTACTCTCACACACGTTACAACTATATGAGTTAGCATGAACAACTGCCATTACGGTAAACAGTTCACTGTACTTACTCACACAACACGTTACAACTACATGAGTTAGCATGAACAACTGCCATTACGGTAAACAGTTCGCTGTACTTACTCTCACACACGTTACAACTATATGAGTTAGCATGAACAACTGCCATTACGGTAAAGAGTTCACTGTACTTCCTCTCACACATGTTACAACTATATGAGTTAGGAGGAACAACTGCCATTACGTTAAACAGTTCACTCTACTTACTCTCATACATGTTACAACTATATGAGTTAGCATGAACAACTGCCATTACGGTAAACAGTTCACTGTACTTACTCTCACAACACATTACAACTATATGAGTTAGCATGAACAACTGCCATTACGGTAAACAGTTCACTGTACTTACTCACACAACACGTTACAACTACATGAGTTAGCATGAACAACTGCCATTACGGTAAACAGTTCGCTGTACTTACTCTCACAACACGTTACAACTATATTAGTTAGCATGAACAACTGCCATTACGGTAAACAGTTCACTGTACTTACTTTCATACATGTTACAACTATATGAGTTAGCCTGAACAACTGCCATTACGGTAAACAGTTCACTGTACTTTCTCTCACACACGTTACAACTATATGAGTTAGCAAGCACAACTACCATTACGGTAAACAGTTCACTGTACTTACGCTCATACACGTTACACCTATATGAGTTAGCATGAACAACTGCCATTACGGTAAACAGTTCACTGTACTTACTCTCATACATGTTACAACTATATGAGTTAGCATGAACAACTGCAATTACGGTAAACAGTTCACTGTACTTACGCTCACAATGCGTTACAACTATATGAGTTAGCCTGAACAACTGCCATTACGATAAACCGTTCACTGTACTTACTCTCACACACGTTACAACTATATGAGTTAGCATGAACAACTGCCATTACGGTAAAGAGTTCGCTATACTTACTCTCACAACACGTTACAACTATATTAGTTAGCATGAAGAACTGCCATTACGGTAAACAGTTCACTGTACTTACTTTCATACATGTTACAACTATATGAGTTAGCCTGAACAACTGCCATTACGGTAAACAGTTCACTGTACTTTCTCTCACACACGTTACAACTATATGAGTTAGCATGAACAACTACCATTACGGTAAACAGTTCACTGTACTTACGCTCATACACGTTACACCTATATGAGATAGCATGAACAACTGCCATTACGGTAAACAGTTCACTGTACTTACTCTCATACATGTTACAACTATATGAGTTAGCATGAACAACTGCAAATACGGTAAACAGTTCACTGTACTTACACTCACAATGCGTTACAACTATATGAGTTAGCCTGAACAACTGCCATTACGATAAACCGTTCACTGTACTTACTCTCACACACGTTACAACTATATGAGTTAGCATGAACAACTGCCATTACGGTAAAGAGTTCACTGTACTTCCTCTCACACATGTTACAACTATATGAGTTAGGAGGAACAACTGCCATTACGTTAAACAGTTCACTCTACTTACTCTCATACATGTTACAACTATATGAGTTAGCATGAACAACTGCCATTACGGTAAACAGTTCACTGTACTTACTCTCACAACACATTACAACTATATGAGTTAGCATGTACAACTGCCATTACGGTAAACAGTTCACTGTACTTACTCACACAACACGTTACAACTACATGAGTTAGCATGAACAACTGCCATTACGGTAAACAGTTCGCTGTACTTACTCTCACACACGTTACAACTACACTGCTCAAAAAAATAAAGGGAACACATAAGCAATGCAATGTAGCTCCAAGTCAGTCACACTTTTGAGATATCAACCTGTCCAGTTAGGAAGCAACACTGATTTGTGAATCAATTTCACCTTTTGGTAAATTGTCTAATTTCCACCAGGTGGAAATTAGACAATTTGCAAGACAACCCCTATAACAGGAATGGATTTGCAGGTGGTGGCCACAGACCATTTGCCTGTCCTCATCTTTTCTGGTCGATCTTTGGTTAGTTTTTCATTTTGCTAGTGCCCGCACCACCAGAGGTGGCATGAGGCGGTATCTGCAACCTACAGAAGTTGCTCAGGTAGTGCAGCTCATCCAGGATGGCACATCAATGCGTGCTGTGGCAAGAAGATTTGATGTGTCTCCCAGCACAGTCTCCAGAGCATGGAGGAGGTACCAGGAGACAGGCCAGTACACCAGGAGACGTGGAGGGGGCCGCAGGAGGACAACAACCCCGCAGCAGGACCGCTATCTGGTCCTTTGTGCAAGGAGGAACAGGAGGAGCACTGCCGGAGCCCTACAAAACGACCTTCAACAGGCCACTAATGTGCAGGTTTCTGCTCAAACAGTGAGAAACAGAATGCATGAGGATGGTATGAGGGCCCGACGTCCACAATTGGGGCCTGTGCTCACAGCCCAACACCGTGCAGCCTGATTGACCTTTGCCAGAGAACATCTTGGTTGGCGGATTCGCCATTGGCGCCCTGTGCTCTTCACAGATGAGAGCAGGTTCACACTGAACCCATGTGACAGACGTGAGAGAGTCTGGAGACGCTGTGGAGAACGTTCTGCTGCCTGCAACATCCTCCAGCATGACCGGTTTGGCGGTGGGTCAGTGATGGTCTGGGGAGGCATATCCTTGGAGGGCCGCACAGACCTCTACGTGCTAGCCAGAGGTGCCATGACTGCCATTAGGTACCGGGATGAGATCCTCAGACCCATTGTCAGACCATATGCTGGTGCAGTGGGCCCTGGGTTCCTGCTCATGCATGACAATGCTCGTCCTCATGTGGCCAGAGTGTGTCAGCAGTTCCTGTATGTCGAGGGCATTGATGCTATGGACTGGCCTGCACGTTCCCCAGACCTGAATCCAATCGAGCACCTCTGGGACATCATGTCTCGTACCATCCGCCAACGCGATGTCGCACCACAGACTGTCCAGGAGTTGACCGATGCCCTGATCCAGGTCTGGGAGGAGATCCCTCAGGAGACCATCCGTCGTCTCATCAGGAGCATGCCCAGACGTTGTAGGGAGTGCATACAGGCACGTGGAGGCCACACACACTACTGAGCCTCATTTTGAATCGTCTTGAAGAATTTCCACAGAAGTTGGATCAGCCTATGTTCTCATTTTCCACTTTGATTTTGAGTATGATTCTGAATCCAGACCTTAACTGGCTAATGATTTTGATTTCCATTGATCATTCTTAAGTTATTTTGCTCTTAACACATTCCTCTGTCTAATAAATAAAGATTTTCAGCTGAAATATTTCATTCATCGAGGTCTATATTGTGTTTTTAGGTGTTCCCTTTATTTTTTTGAGCAGTATATATGAGTTAGCATGAACAACTGCCATTACGGTAAAGAGTTCACTGTACTTCCTCTCACATATGTTACAACTATATGAGTTAGGAGGAACAACTGCCATTACGTTAAACAGTTCACTCTACTTACTCTCATACATGTTACAACTATATGAGTTAGCATGAACAACTGCCATTACGGTAAACAGTTCACTGTACTTACTCTCACAACACATTACAACTATATGAGTTAGCATGAACAACTGCCATTACGGTAAACAGTTCACTGTACTTACTCACACAACACGTTACAACTACATGAGTTAGCATGAACAACTGCCATTACGGTAAACAGTTCGCTGTACTTACTCTCACAACACGTTACAACTATATTAGTTAGCATGAAGAACTGCCATTACGGTAAACAGTTAACTGTACTTACTTTCATACATGTTACAACTATATGAGTTAGCCTGAACAACTGCCATTACGGTAAACAGTTCACTGTACTTTCTCTCACACACGTTACAACTATATGAGTTAGCATGAACAACTACCATTACGGTAAACAGTTCGCTGCACTTACTCTCACACACATTACAACTATATGAGTTAGCATGAACAAGTGCCATTACGGTAAACAGTTCGCTGTACTTAATCTCAGACATGTTACAACTATATGAGTTAGCATGAACAACTGCCATTACGGTAAACAGTTCGCTGTACTTACTCTCACACACGTTACAACTATATGAGTTAGCATGAACAACCGCCATTACGGTAAAGAGTTCACTGTACTTCCTCTCACACATGTTACAACTATATGAGTTAGGAGGAACAACTGCCATTACGTTAAACAGTTCACTCTACTTACTCTCATACATGTTACAACTATATGCGTTAGCATGAACAACTACCATTACGGTAAACAGTTCACTGTACTTACTCTCACAACACATTAAAACTATATGAGTTAGCATGAACAACTGCCATTACGGTAAACAGTTCACTCTACTTACTCTCACACACATTACAACTATATTATTTAGCATGAAAAACTGCCATTACGGTAAACAGTTCACTGTATTTACTCTCACAACACGTTACAACTATATTAGTTAGCATGAACAACTGCCATTACGGTAAACAGTTCACTGTACTTACTTTCATACATGTTACAACTATATGAGTTAGCATGAACAACTGCAATTACGGTAAACAGTTCACTGTACTTACGCTCACAACGCGTTACATCTATATGAGTTAGCCTGAACAACTGCCATTACGATAAACCGTTCACTGTACTTACTCTCATACATGTTACAACTATATGAGTTAGCATGAACAACTGCCATTACGGTAAACAGTTCACTCTACTTACTCTCACACACATTACAACTATATTATTTAGCATGAACAACTGCCATTACGGTAAACAGTTCACTGTACTTACGCTCATACACGTTACACCTATATGAGATAGCATGAACAACTGCCATTACAGTAAACAGTTCACTGTACTTACTCTCATACATGTTACAACTATATGAGTTAGCATGAACAACTGCAATTACGGTAAACAGTTCACTGTACTTACACTCACAATGCGTTACAACTATATGAGTTAGCCTGAACAACTGCCATTACGATAAACCGTTCACTGTACTTACTCTCACACACGTTACAACTATATGAGTTAGCATGAACAACTGCCATTACGGTAAAGAGTTCACTGTACTTCCTCTCACACATGTTACAACTATATGAGTTAGGAGGAACAACAGCCATTACGTTAAACAGTTCACTGTACTTACTCTCATACATGTTACAACTATATGAGTTAGCATGAACAACTGCCATTACGGTAAACAGTTCACTGTACTTACTCTCACAACACATTACAACTATATGAGTTAGCATGAACAATTGCCATTACGGTAAAGAGTTCACTGTACTTACTCACACAACACGTTACAACTACATGAGTTAGCATGAACAACTGCCATTACGGTAAACAGTTCGCTGTACTTACTCTCAAACACGTTACAACTATAGGAGTTAGCATGAACAACTGCCATTACGGTAAAGAGTTCACTGTACTTCCTCTCACACATGTTACAACTATATGAGTTAGGAGGAACAACTGCCATTACGTTAAACAGTTCACTCTACTTACTCTCATACATGTTACAACTATATGAGTTAGCATGAACAACTGCCATTACGGTAAACAGTTCACTGTACTTACTCTCACAACACATTACAACTATATGAGTTAGCATGAACAACTGCCATTACGGTAAACAGTTCACTGTACTTACTCACACAACACGTTACAACTACATGAGTTAGCATGAACAACTGCCATTACGGTAAACAGTTCGCTGTACTTACTCTCACAACACGTTACAACTATATTAGTTAGCATGAAGAACTGCCATTACGGTAAACAGTTCACTGTACTTACTTTCATACATGTTACAACTATATGAGTTAGCCTGAACAACTGCCATTACGGTAAACAGTTCACTGTACTTTCTCTCACACACGTTACAACTATATGAGTTAGCAAGAACAACTACCATTACGGTAAACAGTTCACTGTACTTACGCTCATACACGTTACACCTATATGAGTTAGCATGAACAACTGCCATTACGGTAAACAGTTCACTGTACTTACTCTCATACATGTTACAACTATATGAGTTAGCATGAACAACTGCAATTACGGTAAACAGTTCACTGTACTTACGCTCACAATGCGTTACAACTATATGAGTTAGCCTGAACAACTGCCATTACGATAAACCGTTCACTGTACTTACTCTCACACACGTTACAACTATATGAGTTAGCATGAACAACTGCCATTACGGTAAAGAGTTCACTGTACTTCCTCTCACATATGTTACAACTATATGAGTTAGGAGGAACAACTGCCATTACGTTAAACAGTTCACTCTACTTACTCTCATACATGTTACAACTATATGAGTTAGCATGAACAACTGCCATTACGGTAAACAGTTCACTCTACTTACTCTCACACACATTACAACTATATTATTTAGCATGAACAACTGCCATTACGGTAAACAGTTCACTGTACTTACTTTCATACATGTTACAACTATATGAGTTAGCATGAACAACTGCAATTACGGTAAACAGTTCACTGTACTTACGCTCACAACGCGTTACATCTATATGAGTTAGCCTGAACAACTGCCATTACGATAAACCGTTCACTGTACTTACTCTCATACATGTTACAACTATATGAGTTAGCATGAACAACTGCCATTACGGTAAACAGTTCACTCTACTTACTCTCACACACATTACAACTATATTATTTAGCATGAACAACTGCCATTACGGTAAACAGTTCACTGTACTTACGCTCATACACGTTACACCTATATGAGATAGCATGAACAACTGCCATTACAGTAAACAGTTCACTGTACTTACTCTCATACATGTTACAACTATATGAGTTAGCATGAACAACTGCAATTACGGTAAACAGTTCACTGTACTTACACTCACAATGCGTTACAACTATATGAGTTAGCCTGAACAACTGCCATTACGATAAACCGTTCACTGTACTTACTCTCACACACGTTACAACTATATGAGTTAGCATGAACAACTGCCATTACGGTAAAGAGTTCACTGTACTTCCTCTCACACATGTTACAACTATATGAGTTAGGAGGAACAACTGCCATTACGTTAAACAGTTCACTCTACTTACTCTCATACATGTTACAACTATATGAGTTAGCATGAACAACTGCCATTACGGTAAACAGTTCACTGTACTTACTCTCACAACACATTACAACTATATGAGTTAGCATGAACAACTGCCATTACGGTAAACAGTTCACTGTACTTACTCACACAACACGTTACAACTACATGAGTTAGCATGAACAACTGCCATTACGGTAAACAGTTCGCTGTACTTACTCTCACACACGTTACAACTATATGAGTTAGCATGAACAACTGCCATTACGGTAAAGAGTTCACTGTACTTCCTCTCACACATGTTACAACTATATGAGTTAGGAGGAACAACTGCCATTACGTTAAACAGTTCACTCTACTTACTCTCATACATGTTACAACTATATGAGTTAGCATGAACAACTGCCATTACGGTAAACAGTTCACTGTACTTACTCTCACAACACATTACAACTATATGAGTGAGCATGAACAACTGCCATTACGGTAAACAGTTCACTGTACTTACTCACACAACACGTTACAACTACATGAGTTAGCATGAACAACTGCCATTACGGTAAACAGTTCGCTGTACTTGCTCTCACAACACGTTACAACTATATTAGTTAGCATGAAGAACTGCCATTACGGTAAACAGTTCACTGTACTTACTTTCATACATGTTACAACTATATGAGTTAGCCTGAACAACTGCCATTACGGTAAACAGTTCACTGTACTTTCTCTCACACACGTTACAACTATATGAGTTAGCATGAACAACTACCATTACGGTAAACAGTTCGCTGTACTTACTCTCACACACGTTACAACTATATGAGTTAGCATGAACAACTGCCATTACGGTAAACAGTTCACTGTACTTACTCACACAACACGTTACAACTACATGAGTTAGCATGAACAACTGCCATTACGGTAAACAGTTCGCTGTACTTACTCTCACACACGTTACAACTATATGAGTTAGCATGAACAACTGCCATTACGGTAAAGAGTTCACTGTACTTCCTCTCACACATGTTACAACTATATGAGTTAGGAGGAACAACTGCCATTACGTTAAACAGTTCACTCTACTTACTCTCATACATGTTACAACTATATGAGTTAGCATGAACAACTGCCATTACGGTAAACAGTTCACTGTACTTACTCTCACAACACATTACAACTATATGAGTTAGCATGAACAACTGCCATTACGGTAAACAGTTCACTGTACTTACTCACACAACACGTTACAACTACATGAGTTAGCATGAACAACTGCCATTACGGTAAACAGTTCGCTGTACTTACTCTCACAACACGTTACAACTATATTAGTTAGCATGAACAACTGCCATTACGGTAAACAGTTCACTGTACTTACTTTCATACATGTTACAACTATATGAGTTAGCCTGAACAACTGCCATTACGGTAAACAGTTCACTGTACTTTCTCTCACACACGTTACAACTATATGAGTTAGCAAGAACAACTACCATTACGGTAAACAGTTCACTGTACTTACGCTCATACACGTTACACCTATATGAGTTAGCATGAACAACTGCCATTACGGTAAACAGTTCACTGTACTTACTCTCATACATGTTACAACTATATGAGTTAGCATGAACAACTGCAATTACGGTAAACAGTTCACTGTACTTACGCTCACAATGCGTTACAACTATATGAGTTAGCCTGAACAACTGCCATTACGATAAACCGTTCACTGTACTTACTCTCACACACGTTACAACTATATGAGTTAGCATGAACAACTGCCATTACGGTAAAGAGTTCGCTATACTTACTCTCACAACACGTTACAACTATATTAGTTAGCATGAAGAACTGCCATTACGGTAAACAGTTCACTGTACTTACTTTCATACATGTTACAACTATATGAGTTAGCCTGAACAACTGCCATTACGGTAAACAGTTCACTGTACTTTCTCTCACACACGTTACAACTATATGAGTTAGCATGAACAACTACCATTACGGTAAACAGTTCACTGTACTTACGCTCATACACGTTACACCTATATGAGATAGCATGAACAACTGCCATTACGGTAAACAGTTCACTGTACTTACTCTCATACATGTTACAACTATATGAGTTAGCATGAACAACTGCAAATACGGTAAACAGTTCACTGTACTTACACTCACAATGCGTTACAACTATATGAGTTAGCCTGAACAACTGCCATTACGATAAACCGTTCACTGTACTTACTCTCACACACGTTACAACTATATGAGTTAGCATGAACAACTGCCATTACGGTAAAGAGTTCACTGTACTTCCTCTCACACATGTTACAACTATATGAGTTAGGAGGAACAACTGCCATTACGTTAAACAGTTCACTCTACTTACTCTCATACATGTTACAACTATATGAGTTAGCATGAACAACTGCCATTACGGTAAACAGTTCACTGTACTTACTCTCACAACACATTACAACTATATGAGTTAGCATGTACAACTGCCATTACGGTAAACAGTTCACTGTACTTACTCACACAACACGTTACAACTACATGAGTTAGCATGAACAACTGCCATTACGGTAAACAGTTCGCTGTACTTACTCTCACACACGTTACAACTACACTGCTCAAAAAAATAAAGGGAACACATAAGCAATGCAATGTAGCTCCAAGTCAGTCACACTTTTGAGATATCAACCTGTCCAGTTAGGAAGCAACACTGATTTGTGAATCAATTTCACCTTTTGGTAAATTGTCTAATTTCCACCAGGTGGAAATTAGACAATTTGCAAGACAACCCCTATAACAGGAATGGATTTGCAGGTGGTGGCCACAGACCATTTGCCTGTCCTCATCTTTTCTGGTCGATCTTTGGTTAGTTTTTCATTTTGCTAGTGCCCGCACCACCAGAGGTGGCATGAGGCGGTATCTGCAACCTACAGAAGTTGCTCAGGTAGTGCAGCTCATCCAGGATGGCACATCAATGCGTGCTGTGGCAAGAAGATTTGATGTGTCTCCCAGCACAGTCTCCAGAGCATGGAGGAGGTACCAGGAGACAGGCCAGTACACCAGGAGACGTGGAGGGGGCCGCAGGAGGACAACAACCCCGCAGCAGGACCGCTATCTGGTCCTTTGTGCAAGGAGGAACAGGAGGAGCACTGCCGGAGCCCTACAAAACGACCTTCAACAGGCCACTAATGTGCAGGTTTCTGCTCAAACAGTGAGAAACAGAATGCATGAGGATGGTATGAGGGCCCGACGTCCACAATTGGGGCCTGTGCTCACAGCCCAACACCGTGCAGCCTGATTGACCTTTGCCAGAGAACATCTTGGTTGGCGGATTCGCCATTGGCGCCCTGTGCTCTTCACAGATGAGAGCAGGTTCACACTGAACCCATGTGACAGACGTGAGAGAGTCTGGAGACGCTGTGGAGAACGTTCTGCTGCCTGCAACATCCTCCAGCATGACCGGTTTGGCGGTGGGTCAGTGATGGTCTGGGGAGGCATATCCTTGGAGGGCCGCACAGACCTCTACGTGCTAGCCAGAGGTGCCATGACTGCCATTAGGTACCGGGATGAGATCCTCAGACCCATTGTCAGACCATATGCTGGTGCAGTGGGCCCTGGGTTCCTGCTCATGCATGACAATGCTCGTCCTCATGTGGCCAGAGTGTGTCAGCAGTTCCTGTATGTCGAGGGCATTGATGCTATGGACTGGCCTGCACGTTCCCCAGACCTGAATCCAATCGAGCACCTCTGGGACATCATGTCTCGTACCATCCGCCAACGCGATGTCGCACCACAGACTGTCCAGGAGTTGACCGATGCCCTGATCCAGGTCTGGGAGGAGATCCCTCAGGAGACCATCCGTCGTCTCATCAGGAGCATGCCCAGACGTTGTAGGGAGTGCATACAGGCACGTGGAGGCCACACACACTACTGAGCCTCATTTTGAATCGTCTTGAAGAATTTCCACAGAAGTTGGATCAGCCTATGTTCTCATTTTCCACTTTGATTTTGAGTATGATTCTGAATCCAGACCTTAACTGGCTAATGATTTTGATTTCCATTGATCATTCTTAAGTTATTTTGCTCTTAACACATTCCTCTGTCTAATAAATAAAGATTTTCAGCTGAAATATTTCATTCATCGAGGTCTATATTGTGTTTTTAGGTGTTCCCTTTATTTTTTTGAGCAGTATATATGAGTTAGCATGAACAACTGCCATTACGGTAAAGAGTTCACTGTACTTCCTCTCACATATGTTACAACTATATGAGTTAGGAGGAACAACTGCCATTACGTTAAACAGTTCACTCTACTTACTCTCATACATGTTACAACTATATGAGTTAGCATGAACAACTGCCATTACGGTAAACAGTTCACTGTACTTACTCTCACAACACATTACAACTATATGAGTTAGCATGAACAACTGCCATTACGGTAAACAGTTCACTGTACTTACTCACACAACACGTTACAACTACATGAGTTAGCATGAACAACTGCCATTACGGTAAACAGTTCGCTGTACTTACTCTCACAACACGTTACAACTATATTAGTTAGCATGAAGAACTGCCATTACGGTAAACAGTTAACTGTACTTACTTTCATACATGTTACAACTATATGAGTTAGCCTGAACAACTGCCATTACGGTAAACAGTTCACTGTACTTTCTCTCACACACGTTACAACTATATGAGTTAGCATGAACAACTACCATTACGGTAAACAGTTCGCTGCACTTACTCTCACACACGTTACAACTATATGAGTTAGCATGAACAAGTGCCATTACGGTAAACAGTTCGCTGTACTTAATCTCAGACATGTTACAACTATATGAGTTAGCATGAACAACTGCCATTACGGTAAACAGTTCGCTGTACTTACTCTCACACACGTTACAACTATATGAGTTAGCATGAACAACCGCCATTACGGTAAAGAGTTCACTGTACTTCCTCTCACACATGTTACAACTATATGAGTTAGGAGGAACAACTGCCATTACGTTAAACAGTTCACTCTACTTACTCTCATACATGTTACAACTATATGCGTTAGCATGAACAACTACCATTACGGTAAACAGTTCACTGTACTTACTCTCACAACACATTAAAACTATATGAGTTAGCATGAACAACTGCCATTACGGTAAACAGTTCACTCTACTTACTCTCACACACATTACAACTATATTATTTAGCATGAAAAACTGCCATTACGGTAAACAGTTCACTGTATTTACTCTCACAACACGTTACAACTATATTAGTTAGCATGAACAACTGCCATTACGGTAAACAGTTCACTGTACTTACTTTCATACATGTTACAACTATATGAGTTAGCATGAACAACTGCAATTACGGTAAACAGTTCACTGTACTTACGCTCACAACGCGTTACATCTATATGAGTTAGCCTGAACAACTGCCATTACGATAAACCGTTCACTGTACTTACTCTCATACATGTTACAACTATATGAGTTAGCATGAACAACTGCCATTACGGTAAACAGTTCACTCTACTTACTCTCACACACATTACAACTATATTATTTAGCATGAACAACTGCCATTACGGTAAACAGTTCACTGTACTTACGCTCATACACGTTACACCTATATGAGATAGCATGAACAACTGCCATTACAGTAAACAGTTCACTGTACTTACTCTCATACATGTTACAACTATATGAGTTAGCATGAACAACTGCAATTACGGTAAACAGTTCACTGTACTTACACTCACAATGCGTTACAACTATATGAGTTAGCCTGAACAACTGCCATTACGATAAACCGTTCACTGTACTTACTCTCACACACGTTACAACTATATGAGTTAGCATGAACAACTGCCATTACGGTAAAGAGTTCACTGTACTTCCTCTCACACATGTTACAACTATATGAGTTAGGAGGAACAACTGCCATTACGTTAAACAGTTCACTGTACTTACTCTCATACATGTTACAACTATATGAGTTAGCATGAACAACTGCCATTACGGTAAACAGTTCACTGTACTTACTCTCACAACACATTACAACTATATGAGTTAGCATGAACAATTGCCATTACGGTAAAGAGTTCACTGTACTTACTCACACAACACGTTACAACTACATGAGTTAGCATGAACAACTGCCATTACGGTAAACAGTTCGCTGTACTTACTCTCACACACGTTACAACTATAGGAGTTAGCATGAACAACTGCCATTACGGTAAAGAGTTCACTGTACTTCCTCTCACACATGTTACAACTATATGAGTTAGGAGGAACAACTGCCATTACGTTAAACAGTTCACTCTACTTACTCTCATACATGTTACAACTATATGAGTTAGCATGAACAACTGCCATTACGGTAAACAGTTCACTGTACTTACTCTCACAACACATTACAACTATATGAGTTAGCATGAACAACTGCCATTACGGTAAACAGTTCACTGTACTTACTCACACAACACGTTACAACTACATGAGTTAGCATGAACAACTGCCATTACGGTAAACAGTTCGCTGTACTTACTCTCACAACACGTTACAACTATATTAGTTAGCATGAAGAACTGCCATTACGGTAAACAGTTCACTGTACTTACTTTCATACATGTTACAACTACATGAGTTAGCCTGAACAACTGCCATTACGGTAAACAGTTCACTGTACTTTCTCTCACACACGTTACAACTATATGAGTTAGCATGAACAACTACCATTACGGTAAACAGTTCGCTGTACTTACTCTCACACACGTTACAACTATATGAGTTAGCATGAACAACTGCCATTACGGTAAACAGTTCACTGTACTTACTCACACAACACGTTACAACTACATGAGTTAGCATGAACAACTGCCATTACGGTAAACAGTTCGCTGTACTTACTCTCACACACGTTACAACTATATGAGTTAGCATGAACAACTGCCATTACGGTAAAGAGTTCACTGTACTTCCTCTCACACATGTTACAACTATATGAGTTAGGAGGAACAACTGCCATTACGTTAAACAGTTCACTCTACTTACTCTCATACATGTTACAACTATATGAGTTAGCATGAACAACTGCCATTACGGTAAACAGTTCACTGTACTTACTCTCACAACACATTACAACTATATGAGTTAGCATGAACAACTGCCATTACGGTAAACAGTTCACTGTACTTACTCACACAACACGTTACAACTACATGAGTTAGCATGAACAACTGCCATTACGGTAAACAGTTCGCTGTACTTACTCTCACAACACGTTAGAACTATATTGGTTAGCATGAAGAACTGCCATTGGGGTAAACAGTTCACTGTACTTACTTTCATACATGTTACAACTATATGAGTTAGCCTGAACAACTGCCATTACGGTAAACAGTTCACTGTACTTTCTCTCACACACGTTACAACTATATGAGTTAGCAAGAACAACTACCATTACGGTAAACAGTTCACTGTACTTACGCTCATACACGTTACACCTATATGAGTTAGCATGAACAACTGCCATTACGGTAAACAGTTCACTGTACTTACTCTCATACATGTTACAACTATATGAGTTAGCATGAACAACTGCAATTATGGTAAACAGTTCACTGTACTTACGCTCACAATGCGTTACAACTATATGAGTTAGCCTGAACAACTGCCATTACGATAAACCGTTCACTGTACTTACTCTCACACACGTTACAACTATATGAGTTAGCCTGAACAACTGCCATTACGGTAAACAGTTCAGTGTACTTTCTCTCACACACGTTACAACTATATGAGTTAGCATGAACAACTACCATTACGGTAAACAGTTCGCTGTACTTACTCTCACACACGTTACAACTATATGAGTTAGCATGAACAACTGCCATTACGGTAAACAGTTCACTGTACTTACTCACACAACACGTTACAACTACATGAGTTAGCATGAACAACTGCCATTACGGTAAACAGTTCGCTGTACTTACTCTCACACACGTTACAACTATATGAGTTAGCATGAACAACTGCCATTACGGTAAAGAGTTCACTGTACTTCCTCTCACACATGTTACAACTATATGAGTTAGGAGGAACAACTGCCATTACGTTAAACAGTTCACTCTACTTACTCTCATACATGTTACAACTATATGAGTTAGCATGAACAACTGCCATTACGGTAAACAGTTCACTGTACTTACTCTCACAACACATTACAACTATATGAGTTAGCATGAACAACTGCCATTACGGTAAACAGTTCACTGTACTTACTCACACAACACGTTACAACTACATGAGTTAGCATGAACAACTGCCATTACGGTAAACAGTTCGCTGTACTTACTCTCACAACACGTTACAACTATATTAGTTAGCATGAAGAACTGCCATTGGGGTAAACAGTTCACTGTACTTACTTTCATACATGTTACAACTATATGAGTTAGCCTGAACAACTGCCATTACGGTAAACAGTTCACTGTACTTTCTCTCACACACGTTACAACTATATGAGTTAGCAAGAACAACTGCCATTACGGTAAACAGTTCACTGTACTTACGCTCATACACGTTACACCTATATGAGTTAGCATGAACAACTGCCATTACGGTAAACAGTTCACTGTACTTACTCTCATACATGTTACAACTATATGAGTTAGCATGAACAACTGCAATTATGGTAAACAGTTCACTGTACTTACGCTCACAATGCGTTACAACTATATGAGTCAGCCTGAACAACTGCCATTACGATAAACCGTTCACTGTACTTACTCTCACACACGTTACAACTATATGAGTTAGCATGAACAACTGCCATTACGGTAAAGAGTTCACTGTACTTCCTCTCACACATGTTACAACTATATGAGTTAGGAGGAACAACTGCCATTACGTTAAACAGTTCACTCTACTTAATCTCATACATTTTACAACTATATGAATTAGCATGAACAACTGCCCTTATGGTAAACAGCTCGCTGTACTTACTCTCACACACGTTACAACTATATGAGTTAGCATGAGCAACTGCCATTACGGTAAACAGTTCACTGTACTTTCTCTCACACACGTTACACCTATATGAGTTAGCATGAACAACTGCCATTACGGTAAACAGTTCACTGTACTTACTCTCATACATGTTACAACTATATGAGTTAGCATGAACAACTGCAATTACGGTAAACAATTCACTGTACTTACGCTCACAATGCGTTACAACTATATGAGTTAGCCTGAACAACTGCCATTACGATAAACCGTTCACTGTACTTACTCTCACACACGTTACAACTATATGAATTAGCATGAACAACTGCCATTACGGTTAAGAGTTCACTGTACTTCCTCTCACACATGTTACAACTATATGAGTTAGGAGGAACAACTGCCATTACGTTAAACAGTTCACTCTACTTACTCTCATACATTTTACAACTATATGAATTAGCATGAACAACTGCCCTTATGGTAAACAGCTCGCTGTACTTACTCTCACACACGTTACAACTATATGAGTTAGCATGAACAACTGCCATTACGGTAAACAGTTCACTGTACTTACGCTCACAACGCGTTACAACTATATGAGTTAGCCTGAACAACTGCCATTACGATAAACCGTTCACTGTACTTACTCTCACACACGTTACAACTATATGAGTTAGCATGAACAACTGCCATTACGGTAAAGAGTTCACTGTACTTCCTCTCACACATGTTACAACTATATGAGTTAGGAGGAAAAACTGCCATTACGTTAAACAGTTCACTCTACTTACTCTCATACATGTTACAACTATATGAGTTAGCATGAACAACTGCCATTACGGTAAACAGTTCACTGTACTTACTCTCACAACACATTAAAACTATATGAGTTAGCATGAACAACTGCCATTACGGTAAACAGTTCACTGTACTTACTCACACAACACGTTACAACTACATGAGTTAGCATGAACAACTGCCATTACGGTAAACAGTTCGCTGTACTTTCTCTCACAACACGTTACAACTATATTAGTTAGCATGAACAACTACCATTACGGTAAACAGTTCACTGTACTTACGCTCATACACGTTACACCTATATGAGTTAGCATGAACAACTGCCATTACCGCAAACAATTCACTGTACTTACTCTCATACACGTTACAACTATATGAGTTAGCATGAACAACTGCCATTACGGTAAAGAGTTCACTGTACTTCCTCTCACATATGTTACAACTATATGAGTTAGGAGGAACAACTGCCATTACGTTAAACAGTTCACTCTACTTACTCTCATACATGTTACAACTATATGAGTTAGCATGAACAACTGCCATTACGGTAAACAGTTCACTGTACTTACTCTCACAACACATTACAACTATATGAGTTAGCATGAACAACTGCCATTACGGTAAACAGTTCACTGTACTTACTCACACAACACGTTACAACTACATGAGTTAGCATGAACAACTGCCATTACGGTAAACAGTTCGCTGTACTTACTCTCACAACACATTACAACTATATTAGTTAGCATGAAGAACTGCCATTACGGTAAACAGTTCACTGTACTTACTTTCATACATGTTACAACTATATGAGTTAGCCTGAACAACTGCCATTACGGTAAACAGTTCACTGTACTTTCTCTCACACACGTTACAACTATATGAGTTAGCATGAACAACTACCATTACGGTAAACAGTTCGCTGCACTTACTCTCACACACGTTACAACTATATGAGTTAGCATGAACAAGTGCCATTACGGTAAACAGTTCGCTGTACTTAATCTCAGACATGTTACAACTATATGAGTTAGCATGAACAACTGCCATTACGGTAAACAGTTCGCTGTACTTACTCTCACACACGTTACAACTATATGAGTTAGCATGAACAACTGCCATTACGGTAAAGAGTTCACTGTACTTCCTCTCACACATGTTACAACTATATGAGTTAGGAGGAACAACTGCCATTACGTTAAACAGTTCACTCTACTTACTCTCATACATGTTACAACTATATGCGTTAGCATGAACAACTACCATTACGGTAAACAGTTCACTGTACTTACTCTCACAACACATTAAAACTATATGAGTTAGCATGAACAACTGCCATTACGGTAAACAGTTCACTCTACTTACTCTCACACACATTACAACTATATTATTTAGCATGAAAAACTGCCATTACGGTAAACAGTTCACTGTATTTACTCTCACAACACGTTACAACTATATTAGTTAGCATGAACAACTGCCATTACGGTAAACAGTTCACTGTACTTACTTTCATACATGTTACAACTATATGAGTTAGCATGAACAACTGCAATTACGGTAAACAGTTCACTGTACTTACGCTCACAACGCGTTACATCTATATGAGTTAGCCTGAACAACTGCCATTACGATAAACCGTTCACTGTACTTACTCTCATACATGTTACAACTATATGAGTTAGCATGAACAACTGCCATTACGGTAAACAGTTCACTCTACTTACTCTCACACACATTACAACTATATTATTTAGCATGAACAACTGCCATTACGGTAAACAGTTCACTGTACATACGCTCATACACGTTACACCTATATGAGATAGCATGAACAACTGCCATTACAGTAAACAGTTCACTGTACTTACTCTCATACATGTTACAACTATATGAGTTAGCATGAACAACTGCAATTACGGTAAACAGTTCACTGTACTTACACTCACAATGCGTTACAACTATATGAGTTAGCCTGAACAACTGCCATTACGATAAACCGTTCACTGTACTTACTCTCACACACGTTACAACTATATGAGTTAGCATGAACAACTGCCATTACGGTAAAGAGTTCACTGTACTTCCTCTCACACATGTTACAACTATATGAGTTAGGAGGAACAACTGCCATTACGTTAAACAGTTCACTCTACTTACTCTCATACATGTTACAACTATATGAGTTAGCATGAACAACTGCCATTACGGTAAACAGTTCACTGTACTTACTCTCACAACACATTACAACTATATGAGTTAGCATGAACAACTTCCATTACGGTAAACAGTTCACTGTACTTACTCACACAACACGTTACAACTACATGAGTTAGCATGAACAACTGCCATTACGGTAAACAGTTCGCTGTACTTACTCTCACACACGTTACAACTATATGAGTTAGCATGAACAACTGCCATTACGGTAAAGAGTTCACTGTACTTCCTCTCACACATGTTACAACTATATGAGTTAGGAGGAACAACTGCCATTACGTTAAACAGTTCACTCTACTTACTCTCATACATGTTACAACTATATGAGTTAGCATGAACAACTGCCATTACGGTAAACAGTTCACTGTACTTACTCTCACAACACATTACAACTATATGAGTTAGCATGAACAACTGCCATTACGGTAAACAGTTCACTGTACTTACTCACACAACACGTTACAACTACATGAGTTAGCATGAACAACTGCCATTACGGTAAACAGTTCGCTGTACTTACTCTCACAACACGTTACAACTATATTAGTTAGCATGAAGAACTGCCATTACGGTAAACAGTTCACTGTACTTACTTTCATACATGTTACAACTATATGAGTTAGCCTGAACAACTGCCATTACGGTAAACAGTTCACTGTACTTTCTCTCACACACGTTACAACTATATGAGTTAGCATGAACAACTACCATTACGGTAAACAGTTCGCTGTACTTACTCTCACACACGTTACAACTATATGAGTTAGCATGAACAACTGCCATTACGGTAAACAGTTCACTGTACTTACTCACACAACACGTTACAACTACATGAGTTAGCATGAACAACTGCCATTACGGTAAACAGTTCGCTGTACTTACTCTCACACACGTTACAACTATATGAGTTAGCATGAACAACTGCCATTACGGTAAAGAGTTCACTGTACTTCCTCTCACACATGTTACAACTATATGAGTTAGGAGGAACAACTGCCATTACGTTAAACAGTTCACTCTACTTACTCTCATACATGTTACAACTATATGAGTTAGCATGAACAACTGCCATTACGGTTAACAGTTCACTGTACTTACTCTCACAACACATTACAACTATATGAGTTAGCATGAACAACTGCCATTACGGTAAACAGTTCACTGTACTTACTCACACAACACGTTACAACTACATGAGTTAGCATGAACAACTGCCATTACGGTAAACAGTTCGCTGTACTTACTCTCACAACACGTTACAACTATATTAGTTAGCATGAAGAACTGCCATTGGGGTAAACAGTTCACTGTACTTACTTTCATACATGTTACAACTATATGAGTTAGCCTGAACAACTGCCATTACGGTAAACAGTTCACTGTACTTTCTCTCACACACGTTACAACTATATGAGTTAGCAAGAACAACTACCATTACGGTAAACAGTTCACTGTACTTACGCTCATACACGTTACACCTATATGAGTTAGCATGAACAACTGCCATTACGGTAAACAGTTCACTGTACTTACTCTCATACATGTTACAACTATATGAGTTAGCATGAACAACTGCAATTATGGTAAACAGTTCACTGTACTTACGCTCACAATGCGTTACAACTATATGAGTTAGCCTGAACAACTGCCATTACGATAAACCGTTCACTGTACTTACTCTCACACACGTTACAACTATATGAGTTAGCATGAACAACTGCCATTACGGTAAAGAGTTCACTGTACTTCCTCTCACACATGTTACAACTATATGAGTTAGGAGGAACAACTGCCATTACGTTAAACAGTTCACTCTACTTAATCTCATACATTTTACAACTATATGAATTAGCATGAACAACTGCCCTTATGGTAAACAGCTCGCTGTACTTACTCTCACACACGTTACAACTATATGAGTTAGCATGAGCAACTGCCATTACGGTAAACAGTTCACTGTACTTTCTCTCACACACGTTACACCTATATGAGTTAGCATGAACAACTGCCATTACGGTAAACAGTTCACTGTACTTACTCTCATACATGTTACAACTATATGAGTTAGCATGAACAACTGCAATTACGGTAAACAATTCACTGTACTTACGCTCACAATGCGTTACAACTATATGAGTTAGCCTGAACAACTGCCATTACGATAAACCGTTCACTGTACTTACTCTCACACACGTTACAACTATATGAATTAGCATGAACAACTGCCATTACGGTAAAGAGTTCACTGTACTTCCTCTCACACATGTTACAACTATATGAGTTAGGAGGAACAACTGCCATTACGTTAAACAGTTCACTCTACTTACTCTCATACATTTTACAACTATATGAATTAGCATGAACAACTGCCCTTATGGTAAACAGCTCGCTGTACTTACTCTCACACACGTTACAACTATATGAGTTAGCATGAACAACTGCCATTACGGTAAACAGTTCACTGTACTTACGCTCACAACGCGTTACAACTATATGAGTTAGCCTGAACAACTGCCATTACGATAAACCGTTCACTGTACTTACTCTCACACACGTTACAACTATATGAGTTAGCATGAACAACTGCCATTACGGTAAAGAGTTCACTGTACTTCCTCTCACACATGTTACAACTATATGAGTTAGGAGGAAAAACTGCCATTACGTTAAACAGTTCACTCTACTTACTCTCATACATGTTACAACTATATGAGTTAGCATGAACAACTGCCATTACGGTAAACAGTTCACTGTACTTACTCTCACAACACATTAAAACTATATGAGTTAGCATGAACAACTGCCATTACGGTAAACAGTTCACTGTACTTACTCACACAACACGTTACAACTACATGAGTTAGCATGAACAACTGCCATTACGGTAAACAGTTCGCTGTACTTTCTCTCACAACACGTTACAACTATATTAGTTAGCATGAACAACTGCCATTACGGTAAACAGTTCACTGTACTTACTTTCATACATGTTACAACTATATGAGTTAGCCTGAACAACTGCCATTACGGTAAACAGTTCACTGTACTTTCTCTCACACACGTTACAACTATATGAGTTAGCATGAACAACTACCATTACGGTAAACAGTTCACTGTACTTACGCTCATACACGTTACACCTATATGAGTTAGCATGAACAACTGCCATTACCGCAAACAATTCACTGTACTTACTCTCATACATGTTACAACTATATGAGTTAGCATGAACAACTGCAATTACGGTAAACAGTTCACTGTACTTACGCTCACAATGCGTTACAACTATATGAGTTAGCCTGAACAACTGCCATTACGGTAAACCGTTCACTGTACTTACTATCACACACGTTACAACTATATGAGTTAGCATGAACAACTGCCATTACGGTGAAGTGTTCACTGTACTTCCTCTCACACATGTTACAACTATATGAGTTAGGAGGAACAACTGCCATTACGTTAAACAGTTCACTCTACTTACTTTCATACATGTTACAACTATATGAGTTAGCATGAACAACTGCAATTACGGTAAACAGTTCACTGTACCTACCCTCACAACGCGTTACAACTATATGAGTTAGCCTGAACAACTGCCATTACGATAAACCGTTCACTGTACTTACTCTCATACATGTTACAACTATATGAGTTAGCCTGAACAACTGCCATTACGATAAACCGTTCACTGTACTTACTCTCACACACGTTACAACTATATGAGTTAGCATGAACAACTGCCATTACGGTAAAGAGTTCACTGTACTTCCTCTCACACATGTTACAACTATATGAGTTAGGAGGAACAACTGCCATTACGTTAAACAGTTCACTCTACTTAATCTCATACATTTTACAACTATATGAATTAGCATGAACAACTGCCCTTATGGTAAACAGCTCGCTGTACTTACTCTCACACACGTTACAACTATATGAGTTAGCATGAGCAACTGCCCTTACGGTAAACAGTTCGCTGTACTTACTCTCACACACGTTACAACTATATGAGTTAGCATGAACAAGTGCCATTATGGTAAACAGTTCGCTGTACTTACTCTCAGACATGTTACAACTATATGAGTTAGCATGAACAACTGCCATTACGGTAAACAGTTCACTGTACTTTCTCTCACACACGTTACAACTATATGAGTTAGCATGAACAACTACCACTACAGTAAACAGTTCACTGTACTTACGCTCATACACGTTACACCTATATGAGTTAGCATGAACAACTGCCATTACGGTAAACAGTTCACTGTACTTACTCTCATACATGTTACAACTATATGAGTTAGCATGAACAACTGCAATTACGGTAAACAATTCACTGTACTTACGCTCACAATGCGTTACAACTATATGAGTTAGCCTGAACAACTGCCATTACGATAAACCGTTCACTGTACTTACTCTCACACACGTTACAACTATATGAATTAGCATGAACAACTGCCATTACGGTAAAGAGTTCACTGTACTTCCTCTCACACATGTTACAACTATATGAGTTAGGAGGAACAACTGCCATTACGTTAAACAGTTCACTCTACTTACTCTCATACATTTTACAACTATATGAATTAGCATGAACAACTGCCCTTATGGTAAACAGCTCGCTGTACTTACTCTCACACACGTTACAACTATATGAGTTAGCATGAACAACTGCCATTACGGTAAACAGTTCACTGTACTTACGCTCACAACGCGTTACAACTATATGAGTTAGCCTGAACAACTGCCATTACGATAAACCGTTCACTGTACTTACTCTCACACACGTTACAACTATATGAGTTAGCATGAACAACTGCCATTACGGTAAAGAGTTCACTGTACTTCCTCTCACACATGTTACAACTATATGAGTTAGGAATAACAACTGCCATTACGTTAAACAGTTCACTCTACTTACTCTCATACATGTTACAACTATATGAGTTAGCATGAACAACTGCCATTACGGTAAACAGTTCACTGTACTTACTCACACAACACGTTACAACTACATGAGTTAGCATGAACAACTGCCATTACGGTAAACAGTTCGCTGTACTTACTCTCACACACGTTGCAACTATATGAGTTAGCAAGAACAACTGCCATTACGGTAAAGAGTTCACTGTACTTCCTCTCACACATGTTACAACTATATGAGTTAGGAGGAACAACTGCCATTACGTTAAACAGTTCACTCTACTTACTCTCATACATGTTACAACTATATGAGTTAGCATGAACAACTGCCATTACGGTAAACAGTTCACTGTACTTACTCTCACAACACATTACAACTATATGAGTTAGCATGAACAACTGCCATTACGGTAAACAGTTCACTGTACTTACTCACACAACACGTTACAACTACATGAGTTAGCATGAACAACTGCCATTACGGTAAACAGTTCGCTGTACTTACTCTCACAACACGTTACAACTATATTAGTTAGCATGAATAACTGCCATTACGGTAAACAGTTCACTGTACTTACTTTCATACATGCTACAACTATATGAGTTAGCCTGAACAACTGCCATTACGGTAAACAGTTCACTGTACTTTCTCTCACACACGTTACAACTATATGAGTTAGCCTGAACAACTGCCATTACGGTAAACAGTTCACTGTACTTTCTCTCACACACGTTACAACTATATGAGTTAGCATGAACAACTACCATTACGGTAAACAGTTCACTGTACTTACACTCATACACGTTACACCTATATGAGTTAGCATGAACAACTGCCATTACGGTAAACAGTTCGCTGTACTTACTGTCACACACGTTACAACTATATGAGTTAGCATGAACAACTGCCATTACGGTAAAGAGTTCACTGTACTTCCTCTCAGACATGTTACAACTATATGAGTTAGAAGGAACAACGGACATTACGGTAAACAGTTAACTCTACTTACTCTCATACATGTTACAACTCTATGAGCTAGCATGAACAACTGCCATTATGGTAAACAGTTCACTGTACTTACTCTCACAACACATTACAACTATATGAGTTAGCATGAACAACTACCATTACGGTAAACAGTTCACTGTACTTACGCTCATACACGTTACACCTATATGAGTTAGCATGAACAACTGCCATTACGGTAAACAGTTCACTGTACTTACTCTCATACATGTTACAACTATATGAGTTAGCATGAACAACTGCAATTACGGTAAACAGTTCACTGTACTTACGCTCACAATGCGTTACAACTATATGAGTTAGCCTGAACAACTGCCATTACGATAAACCGTTCACTGTACTTACTCTCACACACGTTACAACTATATGAGTTAGCATGAACAACTGCCATTACGGTAAAGAGTTCGCTATACTTACTCTCACAACACGTTACAACTATATTAGTTAGCATGAAGAACTGCCATTACGGTAAACAGTTCACTGTACTTACTTTCATACATGTTACAACTATATGAGTTAGCCTGAACAACTGCCATTACGGTAAACAGTTCACTGTACTTTCTCTCACACACGTTACAACTATATGAGTTAGCATGAACAACTACCATTACGGTAAACAGTTCACTGTACTTACGCTCATACACGTTACACCTATATGAGATAGCATGAACAACTGCCATTACGGTAAACAGTTCACTGTACTTACTCTCATACATGTTACAACTATATGAGTTAGCATGAACAACTGCAAATACGGTAAACAGTTCACTGTACTTACACTCACAATGCGTTACAACTATATGCGTTAGCCTGAACAACTGCCATTACGATAAACCGTTCACTGTACTTACTCTCACACACGTTACAACTATATGAGTTAGCATGAACAACTGCCATTACGGTAAAGAGTTCACTGTACTTCCTCTCACACATGTTACAACTATATGAGTTAGGAGGAACAACTGCCATTACGTTAAACAGTTCACTCTACTTACTCTCATACATGTTACAACTATATGAGTTAGCATGAACAACTGCCATTACGGTAAACAGTTCACTGTACTTACTCTCACAACACATTACAACTATATGAGTTAGCATGAACAACTGCCATTACGGTAAACAGTTCACTGTACTTACTCACACAACACGTTACAACTACATGAGTTAGCATGAACAACTGCCATTACGGTAAACAGTTCGCTGTACTTACTCTCACACACGTTACAACTATATGAGTTAGCATGAACAACTGCCATTACGGTAAAGAGTTCACTGTACTTCCTCTCACATATGTTACAACTATATGAGTTAGGAGGAACAACTGCCATTACGTTAAACAGTTCACTCTACTTACTCTCATACATGTTACAACTATATGAGTTAGCATGAACAACTGCCATTACGGTAAACAGTTCACTGTACTTACTCTCACAACACATTACAACTATATGAGTTAGCATGAACAACTGCCATTACGGTAAACAGTTCACTGTACTTACTCACACAACACGTTACAACTACATGAGTTAGCATGAACAACTGCCATTACGGTAAACAGTTCGCTGTACTTACTCTCACAACACGTTACAACTATATTAGTTAGCATGAAGAACTGCCATTACGGTAAACAGTTCACTGTACTTACTTTCATACATGTTACAACTATATGAGTTAGCCTGAACAACTGCCATTACGGTAAACAGTTCACTGTACTTACTCTCACACACGTTACAACTATATGAGTTAGCATGAACAACTACCATTACGGTAAACAGTTCGCTGCACTTACTCTCACACACGTTACAACTATATGAGTTAGCATGAACAAGTGCCATTACGGTAAACAGTTCGCTGTACTTAATCTCAGACATGTTACAACTATATGAGTTAGCATGAACAACTGCCATTACGGTAAACAGTTCGCTGTACTTACTCTCACACACGTTACAACTATATGAGTTAGCATGAACAACTGCCATTACGGTAAAGAGTTCACTGTACTTCCTCTCACACATGTTACAACTATATGAGTTAGGAGGAACAACTGCCATTACGTTAAACAGTTCACTCTACTTACTCTCATACATGTTACAACTATATGAGTTAGCATGAACAACTACCATTACGGTAAAGAGTTCACTGTACTTACTCTCACAACACATTACAACTATATGAGTTAGCATGAACAACTGCCATTACGGTAAACAGTTCACTCTACTTACTCTCACACACATTACAACTATATTATTTAGCATGAAAAACTGCCATTACGGTAAACAGTTCACTGTATTTACTCTCACAACACGTTACAACTATATGAGTTAGCATGAACAACTACCATTACGGTAAACAGTTCGCTGTACTTACTCTCACACACGTTACAACTATATGAGTTAGCATGAACAACTGCCATTACGGTAAACAGTTCACTGTACTTACTCACACAACACGTTACAACTACATGAGTTAGCATGAACAACTGCCATTACGGTAAACAGTTCGCTGTACTTACTCTCACACACGTTACAACTATATGAGTTAGCATGAACAACTGCCATTACGGTAAAGAGTTCACTGTACTTCCTCTCACACATGTTACAACTATATGAGTTAGGAGGAACAACTGCCATTACGTTAAACAGTTCACTCTACTTACTCTCATACATGTTACAACTATATGAGTTAGCATGAACAACTGCCATTACGGTAAACAGTTCACTGTACTTACTCTCACAACACATTACAACTATATGAGTTAGCATGAACAACTGCCATTACGGTAAACAGTTCACTGTACTTACTCACACAACACGTTACAACTACATGAGTTAGCATGAACAACTGCCATTACGGTAAACAGTTCGCTGTACTTACTCTCACAACACGTTACAACTATATTAGTTAGCATGAAGAACTGCCATTGGGGTAAACAGTTCACTGTACTTACTTTCATACATGTTACAACTATATGAGTTAGCCTGAACAACTGCCATTACGGTAAACAGTTCACTGTACTTTCTCTCACACACGTTACAACTATATGAGTTAGCAAGAACAACTACCATTACGGTAAACAGTTCACTGTACTTACGCTCATACACGTTACACCTATATGAGTTAGTATGAACAACTGCCATTACGGTAAACAGTTCACTGTACTTACTCTCATACATGTTACAACTATATGAGTTAGCATGAACAACTGCAATTATGGTAAACAGTTCACTGTACTTACGCTCACAATGCGTTACAACTATATGAGTTAGCCTGAACAACTGCCATTACGATAAACCGTTCACTGTACTTACTCTCACACACGTTACAACTATATGAGTTAGCATGAACAACTGCCATTACGGTAAAGAGTTCACTGTACTTCCTCTCACACATGTTACAACTATATGAGTTAGGAGGAACAACTGCCATTACGTTAAACAGTTCACTCTACTTAATCTCATACATTTTACAACTATATGAATTAGCATGAACAACTGTCCTTATGGTAAACAGCTCGCTGTACTTACTCTCACACACGTTACAACTATATGAGTTAGCATGAGCAACTGCCATTACGGTAAACAGTTCACTGTACTTTCTCTCACACACGTTACACCTATATGAGTTAGCATGAACAACTGCCATTACGGTAAACAGTTCACTGTACTTACTCTCATACATGTTACAACTATATGAGTTAGCATGAACAACTGCAATTACGGTAAACAATTCACTGTACTTACGCTCACAATGCGTTACAACTATATGAGTTAGCCTGAACAACTGCCATTACGATAAACCGTTCACTGTACTTACTCTCACACACGTTACAACTATATGAATTAGCATGAACAACTGCCATTACGGTAAAGAGTTCACTGAACTTCCTCTCACACATGTTACAACTATATGAGTTAGGAGGAACAACTGCCATTACGTTAAACAGTTCACTCTACTTACTATCATACATTTTACAACTATATGAATTAGCATGAACAACTGCCCTTATGGTAAACAGCTCGCTGTACTTACTCTCACACACGGTACAACTATATGAGTTAGCATGAACAACTGCCATTACGGTGAACAGTTCACTGTACTTACGCTCACAACGCGTTACAACTATATGAGTTAGCCTGAACAACTGCCATTACGATAAACCGTTCACTGTACTTACTCTCACACACGTTACAACTATATGAGTTAGCATGAACAACTGCCATTACGGTAAAGAGTTCACTGTACTTCCTCTCACACATGTTACAACTATATGAGTTAGGAGGAAAAACTGCCATTACGTTAAACAGTTCACTCTACTTACTCTCATACATGTTACAACTATATGAGTTAGCATGAACAACTGCCATTACGGTAAACAGTTCACTGTACTTACTCTCACAACACATTAAAACTATATGAGTTAGCATGAACAACTGCCATTACGGTAAACAGTTCACTGTACTTACTTTCATACATGTTACAACTATATGAGTTAGCCTGAACAACTGCCATTACGGTAAACAGTTCACTGTACTTTCTCTCACACACGTTACAACTATATGAGTTAGCATGAACAACTACCATTACGGTAAACAGTTCACTGTACTTACGCTCATAGACGTTACACCTATATGAGTTAGCATGAACAACTGCCATTACCGCAAACAATTCACTGTACTTACTCTCATACATGTTACAACTATATGAGTTAGGAGGAACAACTGCCATTACGTTAAACAGTTCACTCTACTTACTCTCATACATGTTACAACTATATGAGTTAGCATGAACAACTGCCATTACGGTAAACAGTTCACTGTACTTACTCTCACAACACATTACAACTATATGAGTTAGCATGAACAACTGCCATTACGGTAAACAGTTCACTGTACTTACTCACACAACACGTTACAACTACATGAGTTAGCATGAACAACTGCCATTACGGTAAACAGTTCGCTGTACTTACTCTCACAACACGTTACAACTATATTAGTTAGCATGAAGAACTGCCATTGGGGTAAACAGTTCACTGTACTTACTTTCATACATGTTACAACTATATGAGTTAGCCTGAACAACTGCCATTACGGTAAACAGTTCACTGTACTTTCTCTCACACACGTTACAACTATATGAGTTAGCAAGAACAACTACCATTACGGTAAACAGTTCACTGTACTTACGCTCATACACGTTACACCTATATGAGTTAGCATGAACAACTGCCATTACGGTAAACAGTTCACTGTACTTACTCTCATACATGTTACAACTATATGAGTTAGCATGAACAACTGCAATTATGGTAAACAGTTCACTGTACTTACGCTCACAATGCGTTACAACTATATGAGTTAGCCTGAACAACTGCCATTACGATAAACCGTTCACTGTACTTACTCTCACACACGTTACAACTATATGAGTTAGCATGAACAACTGCCATTACGGTAAAGAGTTCACTGTACTTCCTCTCACACATGTTACAACTATATGAGTTAGGAGGAACAACTGCCATTACGTTAAACAGTTCACTCTACTTAATCTCATACATTTTACAACTATATGAATTAGCATGAACAACTGTCCTTATGGTAAACAGCTCGCTGTACTTACTCTCACACACGTTACAACTATATGAGTTAGCATGAGCAACTGCCATTACGGTAAACAGTTCACTGTACTTTCTCTCACACACGTTACACCTATATGAGTTAGCATGAACAACTGCCATTACGGTAAACAGTTCACTGTACTTACTCTCATACATGTTACAACTATATGAGTTAGCATGAACAACTGCAATTACGGTAAACAATTCACTGTACTTACGCTCACAATGCGTTACAACTATATGAGTTAGCCTGAACAACTGCCATTACGATAAACCGTTCACTGTACTTACTCTCACACACGTTACAACTATATGAATTAGCATGAACAACTGCCATTACGGTAAAGAGTTCACTGTACTTCCTCTCACACATGTTACAACTATATGAGTTAGGAGGAACAACTGCCATTACGTTAAACAGTTCACTCTACTTACTCTCATACATTTTACAACTATATGAATTAGCATGAACAACTGCCCTTATGGTAAACAGCTCGCTGTACTTACTCTCACACACGGTACAACTATATGAGTTAGCATGAACAACTGCCATTACGGTAAAGAGTTCACTGTACTTCCTCTCACACATGTTACAACTATATGAGTTAGGAGGAACAACTGCCATTACGTTAAACAGTTCACTCTACTTACTCTCATACATGTTACAACTATATGAGTTAGCATGAACAACTACCATTACGGTAAAGAGTTCACTGTACTTACTCTCACAACACATTACAACTATATGAGTTAGCATGAACAACTGCCATTACGGTAAACAGTTCACTCTACTTACTCTCACACACATTACAACTATATTATTTAGCATGAAAAACTGCCATTACGGTAAACAGTTCACTGTATTTACTCTCACAACACGTTACAACTATATGAGTTAGCATGAACAACTACCATTACGGTAAACAGTTCGCTGTACTTACTCTCACACACGTTACAACTATATGAGTTAGCATGAACAACTGCCATTACGGTAAACAGTTCACTGTACTTACTCACACAACACGTTACAACTACATGAGTTAGCATGAACAACTGCCATTACGGTAAACAGTTCGCTGTACTTACTCTCACACACGTTACAACTATATGAGTTAGCATGAACAACTGCCATTACGGTAAAGAGTTCACTGTACTTCCTCTCACACATGTTACAACTATATGAGTTAGGAGGAACAACTGCCATTACGTTAAACAGTTCACTCTACTTACTCTCATACATGTTACAACTATATGAGTTAGCATGAACAACTGCCATTACGGTAAACAGTTCACTGTACTTACTCTCACAACACATTACAACTATATGAGTTAGCATGAACAACTGCCATTACGGTAAACAGTTCACTGTACTTACTCACACAACACGTTACAACTACATGAGTTAGCATGAACAACTGCCTTTACGGTAAACAGTTCGCTGTACTTACTCTCACAACACGTTACAACTATATTAGTTAGCATGAAGAACTGCCATTGGGGTAAACAGTTCACTGTACTTACTTTCATACATGTTACAACTATATGAGTTAGCCTGAACAACTGCCATTACGGTAAACAGTTCACTGTACTTTCTCTCACACACGTTACAACTATATGAGTTAGCAAGAACAACTACCATTACGGTAAACAGTTCACTGTACTTACGCTCATACACGTTACACCTATATGAGTTAGTATGAACAACTGCCATTACGGTAAACAGTTCACTGTACTTACTCTCATACATGTTACAACTATATGAGTTAGCATGAACAACTGCAATTATGGTAAACAGTTCACTGTACTTACGCTCACAATGCGTTACAACTATATGAGTTAGCCTGAACAACTGCCATTACGATAAACCGTTCACTGTACTTACTCTCACACACGTTACAACTATATGAGTTAGCATGAACAACTGCCATTACGGTAAAGAGTTCACTGTACTTCCTCTCACACATGTTACAACTATATGAGTTAGGAGGAACAACTGCCATTACGTTAAACAGTTCACTCTACTTAATCTCATACATTTTACAACTATATGAATTAGCATGAACAACTGTCCTTATGGTAAACAGCTCGCTGTACTTACTCTCACACACGTTACAACTATATGAGTTAGCATGAGCAACTGCCATTACGGTAAACAGTTCACTGTACTTTCTCTCACACACGTTACACCTATATGAGTTAGCATGAACAACTGCCATTACGGTAAACAGTTCACTGTACTTACTCTCATACATGTTACAACTATATGAGTTAGCATGAACAACTGCAATTACGGTAAACAATTCACTGTACTTACGCTCACAATGCGTTACAACTATATGAGTTAGCCTGAACAACTGCCATTACGATAAACCGTTCACTGTACTTACTCTCACACACGTTATACTATATGAATTAGCATGAACAACTGCCATTACGGTAAAGAGTTCACTGAACTTCCTCTCACACATGTTACAACTATATGAGTTAGGAGGAACAACTGCCATTACGTTAAACAGTTCACTCTACTTACTATCATACATTTTACAACTATATGAATTAGCATGAACAACTGCCCTTATGGTAAACAGCTCGCTGTACTTACTCTCACACACGGTACAACTATATGAGTTAGCATGAACAACTGCCATTACGGTGAACAGTTCACTGTACTTACGCTCACAACGCGTTACAACTATATGAGTTAGCCTGAACAACTGCCATTACGATAAACCGTTCACTGTACTTACTCTCACACACGTTACAACTATATGAGTTAGCATGAACAACTGCCATTACGGTAAAGAGTTCACTGTACTTCCTCTCACACATGTTACAACTATATGAGTTAGGAGGAAAAACTGCCATTACGTTAAACAGTTCACTCTACTTACTCTCATACATGTTACAACTATATGAGTTAGCATGAACAACTGCCATTACGGTAAACAGTTCACTGTACTTACTCTCACAACACATTAAAACTATATGAGTTAGCATGAACAACTGCCATTACGGTAAACAGTTCACTGTACTTACTTTCATACATGTTACAACTATATGAGTTAGCCTGAACAACTGCCATTACGGTAAACAGTTCACTGTACTTTCTCTCACACACGTTACAACTATATGAGTTAGCATGAACAACTACCATTACGGTAAACAGTTCACTGTACTTACGCTCATAGACGTTACACCTATATGAGTTAGCATGAACAACTGCCATTACCGCAAACAATTCACTGTACTTACTCTCATACATGTTACAACTATATGAGTTAGGAGGAACAACTGCCATTACGTTAAACAGTTCACTCTACTTACTCTCATACATGTTACAACTATATGAGTTAGCATGAACAACTGCCATTACGGTAAACAGTTCACTGTACTTACTCTCACAACACATTACAACTATATGAGTTAGCATGAACAACTGCCATTACGGTAAACAGTTCACTGTACTTACTCACACAACACGTTACAACTACATGAGTTAGCATGAACAACTGCCATTACGGTAAACAGTTCGCTGTACTTACTCTCACAACACGTTACAACTATATTAGTTAGCATGAAGAACTGCCATTGGGGTAAACAGTTCACTGTACTTACTTTCATACATGTTACAACTATATGAGTTAGCCTGAACAACTGCCATTACGGTAAACAGTTCACTGTACTTTCTCTCACACACGTTACAACTATATGAGTTAGCAAGAACAACTACCATTACGGTAAACAGTTCACTGTACTTACGCTCATACACGTTACACCTATATGAGTTAGCATGAACAACTGCCATTACGGTAAACAGTTCACTGTACTTACTCTCATACATGTTACAACTATATGAGTTAGCATGAACAACTGCAATTATGGTAAACAGTTCACTGTACTTACGCTCACAATGCGTTACAACTATATGAGTTAGCCTGAACAACTGCCATTACGATAAACCGTTCACTGTACTTACTCTCACACACGTTACAACTATATGAGTTAGCATGAACAACTGCCATTACGGTAAAGAGTTCACTGTACTTCCTCTCACACATGTTACAACTATATGAGTTAGGAGGAACAACTGCCATTACGTTAAACAGTTCACTCTACTTAATCTCATACATTTTACAACTATATGAATTAGCATGAACAACTGTCCTTATGGTAAACAGCTCGCTGTACTTACTCTCACACACGTTACAACTATATGAGTTAGCATGAGCAACTGCCATTACGGTAAACAGTTCACTGTACTTTCTCTCACACACGTTACACCTATATGAGTTAGCATGAACAACTGCCATTACGGTAAACAGTTCACTGTACTTACTCTCATACATGTTACAACTATATGAGTTAGCATGAACAACTGCAATTACGGTAAACAATTCACTGTACTTACGCTCACAATGCGTTACAACTATATGAGTTAGCCTGAACAACTGCCATTACGATAAACCGTTCACTGTACTTACTCTCACACACGTTACAACTATATGAATTAGCATGAACAACTGCCATTACGGTAAAGAGTTCACTGTACTTCCTCTCACACATGTTACAACTATATGAGTTAGGAGGAACAACTGCCATTACGTTAAACAGTTCACTCTACTTACTCTCATACATTTTACAACTATATGAATTAGCATGAACAACTGCCCTTATGGTAAACAGCTCGCTGTACTTACTCTCACACACGGTACAACTATATGAGTTAGCATGAACAACTGCCATTACGGTGAACAGTTCACTGTACTTACGCTCACAACGCGTTACAACTATATGAGTTAGCCTGAACAACTGCCATTACGATAAACCGTTCACTGTACTTACTCTCACACACGTTACAACTATATGAGTTAGCATGAACAACTGCCATTACGGTAAAGAGTTCACTGTACTTCCTCTCACACATGTTACAACTATATGAGTTAGGAGGAAAAACTGCCATTACGTTAAACAGTTCACTCTACTTACTCTCATACATGTTACAACTATATGAGTTAGCATGAACAACTGCCATTACGGTAAACAGTTCACTGTACTTACTCTCACAACACATTAAAACTATATGAGTTAGCATGAACAACTGCCATTACGGTAAACAGTTCACTGTACTTACTTTCATACATGTTACAACTATATGAGTTAGCCTGAACAACTGCCATCACGGTAAACAGTTCACTGTACTTTCTCTCACACACGTTACAACTATATGAGTTAGCATGAACAACTACCATTACGGTAAACAGTTCACTGTACTTACGCTCATACACGTTACACCTATATGAGTTAGCATGAACAACTGCCATTACCGCAAACAATTCACTGTACTTACTCTCATACATGTTACAACTATATGAGTTAGCATGAACAACTGCAATTACGGTAAACAGTTCACTGTACTTACGCTCACAATGCGTTACAACTATATGAGTTAGCCTGAACAACTGCCATTACGGTAAACCGTTCACTGTACTTACTATCACACACGTTACAACTATATGAGTTAGCATGAACAACTGCCATTACGGTAAAGTGTTCACTGTACTTCCTCTCACACATGTTACAACTATATGAGTTAGGAGGAACAACTGCCATTACGTTAAACAGTTCATTCTACTTACTTTCATACATGTTACAACTATATGAGTTAGCATGAACAACTGCAATTACGGTAAACAGTTCACTGTACCTACCCTCACAACGCGTTACAACTATATGAGTTAGCCTGAACAACTGACATTACGATAAACCGTTCACTGTACTTACTCTCATACATGTTACAACTATATGAGTTAGCATGAACAACTGCCATTACGGTAAACAGTTCACTCTACTTACTCTCACACACATTACAACTATATTATTTAGCATGAACAACTGCCATTACGGTAAAGAGTTCACTGTACTTCCTCTCACACATGTTACAACTATATGAGTTAGGAATAACAACTGCCATTACGTTAAACAGTTCACTGTACTTTCTCTCACACACGTTACAACTATATGAGTTAGCATGAACAACTACCATCACGGTAAACAGTTCACTGTACTTACGCTCATACACGTAACACCTATATGAGTTAGCATGAACAACTGCCATTACGGTAAACCGTTCAATGTAATTAGGATCACACACGTTACATATATATGAGTTAGCATGAACAACTGCAATTACGGTAAACAGTTCACTGTACTTACGCTTACAACGCGTTACAACTATATGAGTTAGCCTGAACAACTGCCATTACGATAAACCGTTCACTGTACTTACTCTCACACACGTTACAACTATATGAGTTAGCATGAACAACTGCCATTACGGTAAAGAGTTCACTGTACTTCCTCTCACACATGTTACAACTATATGAGTTAGGAGGAACAACTGCCATTACATTAAACAGTTCACTCTACTTACTCTCATACATGTTACAACTATATGAGTTAGCATGAACAACTGCCATTACGGTAAACAGTTCACTGTACTTACTCTCACAACACATTATAACTATATGAGTTAGCATGAACAACTGCCATTACGGTAAACAGTTCACTGTACTTACTCACACAACACGTTACAACTACATGAGTTAGCATGAACAACTGCCATTACGGTAAACAGTTCGCTGTACTTACTCTCAAACACGTTACAACTATATGAGTTAGCATGAACAACTGCCATTACGGTAAAGAGTTCACTGTACTTCCTCTCACACATGTTACAACTAAATGAGTTAGCATGAACAACTGCCATTACGGTAAACAGTTCACTGTAATTCCTCTCACACATGTTACAACTATATGAGTTAGGAGGAACAACTGCCATTACGTTAAACAGTTTACTCTACTTAATCTCATACATTTTACAACTATATGAATTAGCATGAACAACTGCCCTTATGGTAAACAGCTCGCTGTACTTACTCTCACACACGTTACAACTATATGAGTTAGCATGAGCAACTGCCCTTACGGTAAACAGTTCGCTGTACTTACTCTCACACACGTTACAACTATATGAGTTAGCATGAACAAGTGCCATTATGGTAAACAGTTCGCTGTACTTACTCTCAGACATGTTACAACTATATGAGTTAGCATGAACAACTGCCATTACGGTAAACAGTTCACTGTACTTTCTCTCACACACGTTACAACTATATGAGTTAGCATGAACAACTACCACTACAGTAAACAGTTCACTGTACTTACGCTCATACACGTTACACCTATATGAGTTAGCATGAACAACTGCCATTACGGTAAACAGTTCACTGTACTTACTCTCATACATGTTACAACTATATGAGTTAGCATGAACAACTGCAATTACGGTAAACAATTCACTGTACTTACGCTCACAATGCGTTACAACTATATGAGTTAGCCTGAACAACTGCCATTACGATAAACCGTTCACTGTACTTACTCTCACACACGTTACAACTATATGAATTAGCATGAACAACTGCCATTACGGTAAAGAGTTCACTGTACTTCCGCTCACACATGTTACAACTATATGAGTTAGGAGGAAAAACTGCCATTACGTTAAACAGTTCACTCTACTTACTCTCATACATGTTACAACTATATGAGTTAGCATGAACAACTGCAATTACGGTAAACAGTTCACTGTACTTACGCTCACAATGCGTTACAACTATATGAGTTAGCCTGAACAACTGCCATTACGGTAAACCGTTCACTGTACTTACTATCACACACGTTACAACTATATGAGTTAGCATGAACAACTGCCATTACGGTAAAGTGTTCACTGTACTTCCTCTCACACATGTTACAACTATATGAGTTAGGAGGAACAACTGCCATTACGTTAAACAGTTCACTCTACTTACTTTCATACATGTTACAACTATATGAGTTAGCATGAACAACTGCAATTACGGTAAACAGTTCACTGTACCTACCCTCACAACGCGTTACAACTATATGAGTTAACCTGAACAACTGCCATTACGATAAACCGTTCACTGTACTTACTCTCATACATGTTACAACTATATGAGTTAGCATGAACAACTGCCATTACGGTAAACAGTTCACTCTACTTACTCTCACACACATTACAACTATATTATTTAGCATGAACAACTGCCATTACGGTAAACAGTTCACTGTACTTTCTCTCACACACGTTACAACTATATGAGTTAGCATGAACAACTACCATCACGGTAAACAGTTCACTGTACTTACGCTCATACACGTAACACCTATATGAGTTAGCATGAACAACTGCCATTACGGTAAACCGTTCAATGTAATTAGGTTCACACACGTTACATATATATGAGTTAGCATGAACAACTGCAATTACGGTAAACAGTTCACTGTACTTACGCTTACAACGCGTTACAACTATATGAGTTAGCCTGAACAACTGCCATTACGATAAACTGTTCACTGTACTTACTCTCACACACGTTACAACTATATGAGTTAGCATGAACAACTGCCATTACGGTAAAGAGTTCACTGTACTTCCTCTCACACATGTTACAACTATATGAGTTAGGAGGAACAACTGCCATTACATTAAACAGTTCACTCTACTTACTCTCATACATGTTACAACTATATGAGTTAGCATGAACAACTGCCATTACGGTAAACAGTTCACTGTACTTACTTTCACAACACATTATAACTATATGAGTTAGCATGAACAACTGCCATTACGGTAAACAGTTCATTGTACTTACTCACACAACACGTTACAACTACATGAGTTAGCATGAACAACTGCCATTACGGTAAACAGTTCGCTGTACTTACTCTCAAACACGTTACAACTATATGAGTTAGCATGAACAACTGCCATTACGGTAAAGAGTTCACTGTACTTCCTCTCACACATGTTACAACTATATGAGTTAGCATGAACAACTGCCATTACGGTAAACAGTTCACTGTACTTCCTCTCACACATGTTACAACTATATGAGTTAGGAGGAACAACTGCCATTACGTTAAACAGTTTACTCTACTTAATCTCATACATTTTACAACTATATGAATTAGCATGAACAACTGCCCTTATGGTAAACAGCTCGCTGTACTTACTCTCACACACGTTACAACTATATGAGTTAGCATGAGCAACTGCCCTTACGGTAAACAGTTCGCTGTACTTACTCTCACACACGTTACAACTATATGAGTTAGCATGAACAAGTGCCATTATGGTAAACAGTTCGCTGTACTTACTCTCAGACATGTTACAACTATATGAGTTAGCATGAACAACTGCCATTACGGTAAACAGTTCACTGTACTTTCTCTCACACACGTTACAACTATATGAGTTAGCATGAACAACTACCACTACAGTAAACAGTTCACTGTACTTACGCTCATACACGTTACACCTATATGAGTTAGCATGAACAACTGCCATTACGGTAAACAGTTCACTGTACTTACTCTCATACATGTTACAACTATATGAGTTAGCATGAACAACTGCAATTACGGTAAACAATTCACTGTACTTACGCTCACAATGCGTTACAACTATATGAGTTAGCCTGAACAACTGCCATTACGATAAACCGTTCACTGTACTTACTCTCACACACGTTACAACTAT